>NC_068363.1:84536177-84836177 GCF_020536995.1 Dreissena polymorpha | reverse complement strand
GTCTAAAAATGTATAAAGGGTTAACATGTACATTCAAAGTAAAAACGAAACACGTGTCCACAGGACAAGGATTAACCCACATTCTAATTGCGTCTCAAAACTCCAATGCCAACAAGACTATTTCCAAGCCATATTAAGTCCCCTCCCGATGAAACTCCACCATTTTCAGCAATATTTCTAGTCTATTAGTTGCCATAGCAACCAAAATTCTTGACGTAGGAACAAAATGAAATGGCGTGCATAATCTCCATATTGCCATCTGCCCATGTTTCAAGTTTCATGAAAAAATATGAAGAACTTAAAGTTATCCAAAAAAGTGTCACAGACTCGCAACACACAGAGCGCAAGCCATAAGTCCCCGCCGGTTTCACTGGTAGGGGACAATAACAATGTGTTTTAATGGCTAAAATATAAGTTTCTGTAGGAAGATTAGTGACGTGCAACTCGCCATCTCACAGTGGTCATGAGTGGAGAGGTATTTTTAATTGAATGATGAATCTTTCCAGAAGGGCTGTTATATGTATAAATTTGACCTTTGACCTCTAAGCATGAGCTCGACCTTTGAGGTACTGACATAAGTGTGACAGGCGACATCATCTTGTGAAAATATATTTGTGCCAAGTTGTTATAAAATCCATCAACATACAGCAGAGTTATGGCAGATACGGGAATTTAAGCTATTTTATGGCTTAATTCGACCTTTGAACTCTTAAGTATGAGCCTGACCTTTGGTAGGGAGACTGGTGTTATATGTGACACTTCATCTTACATCATATTTTAACCAAGTTATTTTCAAATCCATCAATATATGGTGGACATCTTGATCAAAGACAGTGCATGGTGAGATTTAACTGGTAATTGAACTTGGTCCCAATGTATGCTAATAAACATCATCAGAAAGCTTGAAGACATTCAGATAAACACTGGTTGAGTTAAAGAAGGTAACCAAAAAGTAGGAAAATAAGAGCAAGAACTTTATGCTTCACCCCCTCCCGCCCTTTGGAGGCATATAACGTACATCAATAAATTGGCATTTAAGAGTTTTGCCAAATGTTGAACAATACGTTTCTGAAAGCTGAAAGAATAATCAAATTACATTGTAGAGAGTACATATTGGTATAGAGATTACTGATTTAGTACAACAATAACATATTGTTGTTACAATCACTCTTTTAGTACATCTACAACATATTGGTGTTCAGATAACTGATTAAGTACAATATCAACATATTGGTGTTCAGATAACTGATTAAGTACAACATCAACATGTTTGTGTTAAGATCACTAATTAAGTACATTACTTAGTTCCAGTATGAAGTAAAGCCAGCAATATAAGTAATTTATAGCATATATGCACAAGGTACAATGTAACAACAATATATAAGCTTTTTTAAATATATGTATAATTGTCCATTTTCACAACGCAAAAGACCCTAGAACAATATTGCACATTAAAAAAGGATAACATTGGCATTTACATAAATGAACACAGTATCAAACTTTTCATTTGCATAATATCTTTTAAGGTACCATAAGTACACATTTAACATTAAGAACAAATACAATAAAGATCTACAAAGAAAAACAACAAGAACACTAAATTCTTTGCGCTTTTGTCTTTACACAATTATCAAGCATTATGTTACTCATTCGCATTCAACATAACAATTGGCCTTTACTGCAAAGAACTAATTTTACACTTTGGAATGTATATGAAACAAAATACGTAAGTATGAACTAAATAAAGCAACTATTGGCATCATTTCACAGACATGAAATTTTAGCAAGAGGGGGTGCATTGACTTTGGACATTAAAGAGATTTTGGCATGTACATTATGAGTAATAGTAGCATGATTAAAGAGATTTTGGCATGTACATTATGAGTAATAGTAGCATGATCAATACCAGCTGTCATGTACAAACATATATCCACATAAAATATACATTGATGGAAACTGAGCTATCCAGTCTGTCCATTTATACTTGTGCAAGGCAAGTTGCAGCATAAAGCCAATATATTATATATCTATGAAAATACCTTTACATCTATCTTTACATGAACATAAAAAGAACCAGTACATTAGAAAGTATAATAATATAAGAAAAGAATCTATGACCCCTGTGTACAAACTTTGGCAGTACAAACTACAGGACTTTAAGTTTGGCAATATGTTACAAAAGGAATGTAAAATAATTATCATTATTTATAGATCATTTATATCATCCAGGAATCAAACTCGAGAGCTTTTCAAATAAGCCCAAGGCTTTCTATGCAATCGAGCTTAAATAAATAGGTGTAACTAATCTTAACTAAATCAATTCCGGGCCAACTGCAAACTATTCTGGTACAAATAACATAATATTAAGCCCCACATTTATAAATGCTTTAAATAAATTTCTTAATATGCTCCCAAAGCATATATCTCAAGAAACCCAATGTTTACAAAACACAGCATCCATAAATGATGTACACGATCCAGCTCTTTAGCGGACTTACGTAAGAGTTTATTATCAAGAATACTGCACATTACTTAAAGAATGTAATAGTTACTTAATACATAATTATTATACATCTCTTTGTACAATGCAAAAGTATATTTATACTTATACACAGGTAACAAACTCCCATTGGACTCATCCATCTGCTTGTCTAATATGGTATGTAAGCTGTGTACCCATACAAATAATACCCAAGTGAACACAACGCCGTAAGACAATCTTATATTATGTTAAGGAACGACATTTATACATATTGCTTGATAATTGCTTGATAATTTCAGTACAATGTCAACAACACTATTTGAAGTGAACACTGTTCAGAAATACCATAAATGTTCCACAGTAGAGTCCACTGTATATGTGTATGCATGTTACAACACCATTGTGTTAGCAGACCCGCCTTGAACTTTTCTCAAACTGTCTCATCACCACAGATGTCAAGGCCAAAAGATCACAAACCTATTCACTGATCTAGTCCTTCATTTTGTTGATATTGTCTCGTAACATTTGAACCTGTTCTGCAACAAGAAATCAAACTAAAAATCAATTTTCATCAGTCTTGTAATTGTGATTTACAATAAAAGAAATTTGAGGGAAAAACAACATGAATTTTATTATTATATTACTTAAAGGATTTCATGGGTTACCACCAAATGTTTGCATGTGATACACCAATCTCAGGACACATTGAGGACACTATACCTTATCTGGAAATTCTTTGAAGTACTTAACCAATAATTCAATACATTCTGTGAAAAACTTAACCAATAATTCAATCCAGTCAGTAAAGATCTACCCCGTATACCAATAATTCAATACAGTCTGTGCAATTTTAATTGGCATCAAATAAACGGAAGGAAACTTGTTTTTAATAAAACTGATTGAATGATACTTAACCAATAAGTGATTGAATGATCCTGCATGAACATTGGTACTGATTTTAAATTGATATTTTAAACCACAAAATTAAAAATCTGTGAATAAGATGTTTTATCTGATACCCTGCCCCACCCCTGAACACATACACTGCTTTGTAAGCTCTGTTTAAGGGCAAGTAACTCTGGAATGTGTGGATCACTGGGAATGAATTATCTTACATATCAACACTTCATGGTGACGATATTATTGAAGTTTTAATGAATTGACTTGAGAAAAGTGGTAGCAGTTCATTCCAAAAAAATTAATTTTATGCAGACTGACTGACCGGCTGATCAAGTGACTACTATACCCACTCTAAAACTTTGTTTATCAAGAAAACCACTATAAATCATCACATAACATGTGCAAACATCTATAACTCCTTTAATGCCTCACCTATCTTTGTTTAGGTTGCGATGGTGCTATAATTTCTTAAATACCTTTGTTAAGGTTGGCAATAGTGGACTGTTTTCTCAGGAACTCTACACAAAGCTCACTACTCAGGCCGAAGGCTCGCATGTTGTTCGTGAAGGTGCTGAAAAATGAGGATTGCAAACTACAATGCTTTCTGTTCATAAAGCCATTCTATATATTAGATATAACTTAAAACAAATCACAAACTATTTTATATCAAGTCGATCTTATTAATTGAGATGAAAACAATTCATCTCACCAAATTAGCGTGAGATTATAATACAAAAGGACCAATTTAGACTAAGTTAAATACTTTGAGACACTGTGGCATTAAGTGTTTTTATAACCTTTGATCTTATGATCTAGTTCATAATCAGATTCAAACTTGGCCTATATATTGGCAAGATTAACAACATTCAGACCAAAATTCATTTAAATTAAGTTACAAAACGGGTTACCCCGATACCCTAAAGCGGTAACAAGGTTTTCTCAGAATTAATCAGGTGACTTAGTCTTTGAACATACTTGAGCCAGGTTCAAAATTGGCCTTGATATCCGAAAGATTATCTTCTCAACAAGTTTCAACTACATTGAGTCATGAATGTGGCCTCAGATTTGTCCTTGTGACCATGGCCTCCATATTATAAAGAAAAACATTTTGAGCAAGTTTGATAAAGAATCAGGGGAAAATATGGCATTTAGATCAGTAATGTGCTTAAGTTGATAATGCACACCAAACACACCAGGACAAAAGACACTGTAAAAAGAAAATTCACAATAGCTCATATAGAGAATACTAGGTCGGTGCCGAATAAAGCAAAGTTTATTTTGCGAGGCTTAGAAAATCTGAACCACGAGCCTTGGCGAGTGGTTCAGATTTTCGTGCCGAGCAAGATAAACTTTGCTTTATTCGGCACCGACCTAGTATTCGATTTATCCCATCAATTTTCTTAGACGTAAATTATTTCTTTAAACATAGAATAGGAAAATCGAACTAGACGGAAAATCCCAAAGATATTTTAAGCAAACATTGTTTCATTATTTTAATCGTGTCGAGCCTAATACATTACAAAAAAATCAGTAACCAACCTGTTTTTCGTTAATCATTCCTCTACGTCCCCGATGTTTAAGAAATAATGGAAAAAAAGACACTAAACAACTGCATCTTTAGCGTGAAACAACATGCATTGTGTCGTATGACGTATTAATAATGACGTCACGAGTACGCGCACTTAATATTTGTAAATAATGTTTATTTGCTTTTTGAGTTGCATTATGTGTAAAAACTATATTACATCTTGGTATCAAATTGTTTTTTTTGTTGAATCTGATTCGATTTTACTAAAAATGATTACTTTATAGTTGATTCCGAGTAATATGAACATTCTTCGCCGCGCGTGACAGCTATATTTCAGCACTGCTGAAATAAAGGTAAATTTATTTCACAGTGGTTTATTTCGACAATGCACGTCTGATGATGGGATAAATTCAGCACTTTGTGCGCTGTTACATGTATAGAGCTAAAACCTACTCCAGACCCTTATACACTGCAATGCTGATATATCGCGGACCGGTATATCGCCCTGTCCAATATATCACGCTTTGGCTATGGCTCCCAAAAATCCCACGAGCATGATCACTAAATGACATGTTTTAATCTGAGAATTCACTAACTTAAGCAAAAAAACGGTTATAGCTAGTATTAACACCCTATATTTCGCGGCTTACTATGGCACACAGTGAATCGTGAAAAACAGTCGATTAGTGACAGTGTTATTTACACACAGCTGGGGATCACTGGGAGCGATTGTACATGAAAATAAACAAGGGCTGTTTGTAAAACATGCATGCCTCCCATATGGGCTGTCAGTTGTAGTGGAAGCCATTGTGTGAATACGTTTTTTTGTCACTGTGACCTTGAACTTTGACCTAGTGACCTGAAAATCTATAGGGGTCATCTGCAAATCATGATCAATGTACCTATGAAGTTTCATGATCCTAGACCAAATTATTCTTGAGTTATCATCAGGAAACCATTTTACTGTTTCATGTTGCTGTGACCTTGACTTTAAACCTAGTGACCTGAAAATCAATAGGGGTCATCTACCAGTCATGATCAATGTACCTATTAAGTTTCATGATCCTAGGCGTAAGCATTCTTGAGTTATCATCCGGAAACCGTTTTACTATTTCATGTCACTGTGACCTTGACCTTTGACCTAGTGACCTGAAAATCAATAGGGGTCATCTGCCATTCATGATCAATGTACCTATGAAGTTTCATGATCCTAGGCGTAAGCATTCTTGAGTTATCATCAGGAAACCATTTTACTGTTTCGAGTCACTGTGACCTTGACCTTTGACCTAGTGACCTGAAAATCAATAGGGGTCATCTGCCAGTCATGATCAATGTTCCTATGAAGTTTCATGATCCTAGGCGTAAGCATTCTTGAGTTATCATCCAGAAACCATTTTAATGTTTCAAGTCACTGACCTTGACCTTTGACCTAGTGACCTGAAAATTGATACGGGTCATTTGCCAGTTATGTTCAATGAACCTATGAAGTTTAATGATCCTAGGCGTAAGCATTCTTGAGTTATCATCCGGAAACCATTTTACTGTTTCGAGTCACTGTGACCTTGACCTTCGACCTAGTGACCTGAAAATCAAAAGGGGTCATTTGCCAGTAGTGATCAATGTACCTATGAAATTTCATAATCCTAGGCGTAAGCATTCTTGAGTTATCATCCGGAAACAATTTTACTATTTCGAGTAACTGTGACCTTGACCTTTGACCTAGTGACCTGAAAATCAATAGGGGTCATCTGCTAGTCATGATCAATGTACCTATGAAGTTTCATGAATGCCTAAGCATTCTTGAGTTATCATCCGGAAACCATTTTACTATTTCAAGTCACTGTGACCTTGACCTTTGACCTAGTGACCTGAAAATCAATAGGGGTCATCTGCCAGTCATGATCAATGTACCTTTGATGTTTCATGATCCTAGGCCTAAGCGTTCTTGAGTTATCATCCGGAAACCATCTGGTGGGCGGACCGACGGACGGACAGACTGACATGTGCAAAAACAATATACCCCCTCTTCTTCGAAGGGGGCATAAAAATACAATTTACATTTTGTTTTTTATGATAAATAAAGATACGCATGTAGTTATAAAAATGTTTATTGTAGAATTGGTTTGCAATTATTACTATACAAATATGTAGCAGCGCGGTATATACAATGAAAACATTGGGGAAATTTGATAAATTAACCGCAATACAATTAAGTTAGACATTTCTCGAGTTATATCGCGCTCGCAATCTTTGGACCCTACCAACCGCGATATATCGGCGTTGCAGTGTATTGTATGAAAACAAAAAACACACGGCACATATATTATTATGCAAACAAATAACACACATTTTGATTATTTTGTATTTAAATGTCAAAACATAGTATATTGGTGGTTGAGAAATGACATGTTTCTCATAAACTGTTACAGCCAAGTGTTCATACCCTAGTTGTCCAAATGTGATATTCTCCTGGAATCTGATATCATCATTCTGGAACTCCTGGTCATCCTCACTGCAATACAAACATGGCAAAACACACAATCCACACTAGGCAATCGAGCACTGATAAAATAGGTCCAAGGCTGTTTAAAATTCCTTTTGTCTGACCACCGAATTTACTTTTGTAGAAGCAGAGTGAAAACTTTACAGGAAAAAATCACAGCAAATTTTGATGTCTGCTAAACATTAACAAAAAACATTTTTAAATTTTTATTTTCTTTATATATAAGTATTAAATTCAATATCGGTAATCAGGATAATAAATGTTACCCTATTGCCATGATCACAATACAAATATCTTCATAACATAACTAATGCATTATTATATGATTTAACATGCATTATAATATGATTTGACACAATTATCCTTTTATGTGAAATGCATTATCATATGACATGCATTATTGTACAAATTGACATGATGATGCATTATCATACAATAAGCCATGAATTATCAAATCATTCACCATGAATTATCATGTCATTTACGATAATTTATCATATTATTTGACATGGACTATATTGTTTAACATTATAATAATATGTTTTCACAAGCAATAAACTTTGTTTTTTTTAAACATTATCATTATGATTTGAAATAAAATGTTATGTGATTTTGACAAGCTTTACTTTATGATTTATAACTTGAATTATCATACAATTAGACAAGCATTATCGTACAATTAGACAAGCATTATCGTACATTTTGACAAGCATTATCGTACAATTAGACAAGCATTATCGTACAATTAGACAAGCATTATCGTACAATTAGACAAGCATTATCCTACAATTAGACAAGCATTATCGTACAATTAGACAAGCATTATCGTACAATTAGACAAGCATTATCGTACAATTAGACAAGCATTATCGTACAATTTGACAAGCATTATCGTACAATTAGACAAGCATTATCATACAATTAGACAGGCACTATCCGACAATTAGACAAGCATTATCCTACAATTAGACAAGCATTATCGTACAATTAGACAAGCATTATCGTACAATTAGACAAGCATTATATTACAATTAGACAAGCATTATCGTACAATTAGACAAGCATTATCGTACAATTAGACAAGCATTATCCTACAATTAGACAAGCATTATCCTATAATTAGACAAGCATTATCATACAATTAGATAAGCATTTTCCTACAATTAGACAATCATTATCCTACAATTAGACAAGCATTATCCTCGATTAGACAAGCATTATCCTACAATTAGACAAGCATTATCCTACAATTAGACAAGCATTATCCTACAATTAGACAAGCATTATCCTACAATTAGACAAGCATTATCCTACAATTAGACAAGCATTATCCTACAATTAGACAAGCATTATCCTACAATTAGACAAGCATTATCCTACAATTAGACAAGCATTATCCTACAATTAGACAAGCATTATCCTACAATTAGACAAGCATTATCCTACAATTAGACAAGCATTATCCTACAATTAGACAAGCATTATCCTACAATTAGACAAGCATATAAAATTGACATGTTACATCAGAAGATTTAACAACAAGGGACAAAATTGTCACAAAACCAGGTTTTCATTGTGAAAAAAAATCTGATAAAGGAAGACAACTCAAACTGATCTTTTGAAATGAACAAACAAAATTAACCCCCTTTGCAAGTTTGTTTTAAAATAAATCTATTTTTAGTCGTGGCGACCTTGACATTGGAGATATTGACGTGATTCTTTCGTGCGACACACCCTCCCATGATGGTGAACAAATGTGCCAAATGATTTTAAAATCTCATAGTGAATGACATAGTTATAGCCCAGACAAGCTCATTTATGGCTATTTTTTACCTTTGAACTCAAAGTGTGACCTTGACCTTGGAGATATTGACATAATTTTTTCGCGCGACACACCGTCTAATGATGGTTAACAAATGTGCCAAATGATTTTAAAATCTCACAATGAACGACAAAGTTATGGCCCGGACAAGCTTGTTCCGCCCGCCCGCCAGCCCGACAGCCAGCCAGCCAGCCAGCCAGCCAGCCAGCAAGCCAGCCAGCCAGCCAGCCCGCATTCGCCAATCTAATAACCAGTTTTTTCCTTCGGAAAACCTGGTTAAAAATTAGCATCATAAGATATGACATGCATTGTCAAATTGTTAGAGATGCATACTCAGACGATTAGACATTTTTCATAATGCATAATCATGATTCTACATGCAGTTTCAAATGATTTATCATGCATTTCTATACGATATATTGACTTAAATTTTTATTTGATTATTACATGCAAAATTTAATTTGACATGTGTTATCATACAATTTGACATGCATTCTATGATTTCCCAGTCAGTACCAATATGCATTATGCATTTAATTATATGAGATTGGCAATCATATGAATTGCAGAAATGACAGTATTGATACCTGGTGCACACAGGTTTCCTGGCTCGCTCATTCTGCACAGAATCGAAAAATGCAGCATTCCAAAATCTAAGAGATTGCCATATCGGCTGGTCTCGAAGAAAACTGTAGAGAAAATTCTTCAAACGCTTCTTGCCCATGTGAGCTGAAACAGAAATAAAGAGTTTTCAGTTCATGGTCGGTATAAATTATGTCATTTGTGTATCATAATGTTCAAAATAGCAGATTTCAATACATTGAAACAATAAAATTTGATGATATTGTAATGTCCTTTGTTTAATTCTGGCATTCAATTTAATCAATAGACTTCATATTTCCACAAAATAATTGTTTAATTTCAAAGCAAATTTCATATTATAACTGGTAACTCCAAATTAATCCACAATAGAAGTCCATTTATATAGCAAGACTTTGTATACATACAAGCAAGAAATAAATAGTTATACAAGGTGAGAACAAGCAAAGAACGTGGCTGACATGGATTGCTAAGTATTGCCAATGGCATTGCTAAATGAAAGCAAAGTGAAACATTATCAGTAACAATTAAATCATTATTATACTTGAGACATGAAACAACAGTCATTTCTGTGACAAATATTTCTTTACAAGCATGAGCATAGAGATAATATTTTTCACACACCAGCAATACTTTTAGCTTCACAAACATGACAATTTAGTTTTTTTCACACACAAGTCATAGTTTGAGCTTCACAAGCATGACCACTTAGATAGTATTCTTCACACATCAGCCATACTTTTAACTTAACAAGCATTAACAATGAGATAGTATTCTTCACACACCAGCCATACATTTAGTCACAAGCATTAACAATGAGAAAGTATTCTTCACACACTAGCCATACTTTTAGCTTCACAAGTATGAACATTGAGATAGTATTCTTCACACACCAGACATACGTTTAGTCACAAGCATTGACAATAAGATAGTATTCTTCACATACCAGCCATACTTTTAACTTCACAAGCATTAACAATGAGATAGTATTCTTTACAACCAGCAATACATTAAGCTTCACAGGCATGAACAATGAGATAGTATTCTTCACACACAAGCAATACTTTTAGCTTTACAAGCATGAACATTGAGTAAGTATTCTTCACACACCAGCAATACTTTTGGCTTCACACGCATGAACATGGAGATAGTATTCTTCACAAACCAGAAATACCTTTAGCTTCACAAGCATGAACAATGAGATGGTATTCTTCACACACCAGACATACGTTTAGCCAACCTCATTCCAGACATTTTATGCATTACCATTGTCAGTGATGTATGAAAATATCATCAAATCAAGCTAAACAAATTGTAACCATAAATGGTTGTTCTTAAGAATCCCAAAATATTGAACTTATATGTTGTTAAATTCAGTGCATATTTATCAAGCCAAGTTGTTGTTGTTTTGAGATTGAATAAGCCTAATTAAATGTACTCATGGTTATTAAAATTTGAGAAATGTGTTAATCCCTTGATATATAGAAATGCACGCTGAAGTCTAAAAAGTTAATATGTTAAGTCATCAAATCCATGAAGTCTAAAGTATACAATAGCAGTGTTTTTTTTCGCCATTTTGGGAATGAAAAAAACACACTGCATAGACAACTTAAAAAAATCCCCCTAAATAACAAGCCACTAAATGAATATGGCGTCTGCTTAGCAGTCAAGGTTGGACCCCTAGGAATGGAAGACTTCACAAGATCTCCAAAAAAACACAAGTATTGGTTCTTCCAGGAGACAGACTTGAGAGATAATGTTAATGAGCCTTAGACAATCAAAATCAAATAAATAAGCCTCATTCTGGGAGAACGGGTTGAAGGCATGTACGTTTAGTGTTGTGCCAGATTAGCCTGTGCAGAATGGGTTGAAGGCATGTACGTTTTGTGTTGTGCCAGATTAGCCTGTGCAGAACGGGTTGAAGGCATGTACGTTTTGTGTTGTGCCAGAATAGCGTGCACAGTCTGCAAAGGCTAATCAGGGACAACACTTTCCGCCTCAACAAAAATACAGAAAAAGATAAAAGTGTCAATCCTGATGATTAGCCTGTGAGGACTGCACAGTTTAATCTGGGCCGACACTTTATGCACATGCATTGGACCCTGTGTTCCCAGAAGGAGGTTCCAATATGTTAAACTTCCTCACCTTCATAATAGAAAGTGAAGCACATATTCATGAGGGACTTTGCCGGCACGAAGTCTTCTGACTCATTACACTCAAACAGCACGACAGCAAAATACTGCACTAGACGGAAGAATATCGACTCGTCTACTTTCTTGGAGACCACTCGCTGAAATAAAACAAGAAAGTGAAATAAAATATGCATTACTTCAAATAAATTATTTTGAAGTGTTTACATACAGAAGATCCCTTATATTTTGCAGTATTTAAATACAGAAGGATCCCTTTTTTATTTGGTATTCCACTTGCCTGAATGTTATTTAAAACAAGAGTGCCAAACTGTCACAAGATACGCCCGTTCGAAGATTTTGGACACCATGCTCAATGCTTGAAATGCACTAAGTGACCTTGAGACCTAGTTATTGACCCATATTCGAACTTGACCTAGACATCATTTAGACGTAACATCTGAATTCGGTGAAGATTGGATGAAAACTACTTCAATTAGAGAGTGGACATCATGCTAAATGCTTGAAATGCACTAAGTGACATTGTAACCTCGTTTTTGACCCGGCATGACCCATTTTCGAACTTGACCTACATATCATCTAGACACAACTTCTGACCAAATTAGGTGAAGATCGGATGAAAACTACTTCAATATGAGAGCGGACACCATGCTAAATGCTTGGAATGCACTAAGTGACCTAATGAGCTCGTTTTTGACCCTGCATGACCTATATTTGAACTTGACCTAAATATCACCTAGACACAAATTCTGACCAAATTAGGTGAAGATCGGATGAAAACTACTTCAATTAGAGAGCGGACACCATGCTAAATGCTTGAAATGCACTAAGAAACCTCGTGACCTTGTTTTTGACCCAGCATGACTCATATTTGAACCTGACCTATATATCATCTACACACAACTTCTGACCAAATTATGTGAAGATCGGATGAAAACTACTTCAATTAGAGAGCAGACACCATGCTAAATGCTTGAAATGCACTAAGTGACCTCATGACCTCATTTTTGTCCCTGCATGACCCATATTTGAACTTGACCTACATATCATCTAGGGACAACTTCTGACAAAAATAGGTGAAGATCGGATGAAAACTACTTCAATTAGAGAGCGGACACCATGCTAAATGCTTGAAATGCACTAAGTGACCTCGTTTTTGACCCAGCTTGACCCATATTTGAACTTGACCTACATATCATCTAGACACAACTTCTGACCAAATTTGGTGAAGATCGGGTGAAAACTACTTCAATTAGAGAGCGGACACCATGCTTAATCCTTGAAATGCACTAAGTGACCCCATGACCTAGTTTTTGACCCAGCATGACCCATATTCAAACTTGACCTAGATATTGTCTAGACACAACTTCTGACCAAGTTTGGTGAAGATTGGATGAAAACTATTTGAATTAGAGAGCGGACACTTCTGTGGATGCCGCCCGCCGGCCACTATAATACGTCCTGTTTTTTAAAAGGGGCGTATAAAAAACAAAAACACATTTGTCTTCTTTTTTATAGGTGAACTTAATTGTGTTATATTCATTAGTTACTAAATTCTATGTATGCTTAAGACTAAAGTCATATTTTTATCAATCTTCCATTATTGTTAGCTAACAAGAGTATGTTTGCAATATTGTTGTCCTCACATAAACATGCTTGTGACAGAATAAACCTTATTTTTCAATAAAATAAGATAACTGTAAACATTTTAAAACAGAGTTGTGACATGCAATATATTGCCTTAAAAAGATGAACAAAAACAAATAACAAATGAATGCAATTATAATTCAGATTAACATTTATTGATATAATTCCTACAAAACCTGCAAAGATATCTCTAATCTATAGCTAATTTTGGTACCCTTTTCTACCAGAAATCATGTTTTGTATTATTGACACCTAGTTATATGTCAACATTTCAGATAATGATAACGATCTATTCTGCATCATTAGGGCTGATGGCAGAGATATTTTGGTAATGGGCATGATTGTCTCAGACGTAATGGCCAAATGTATAACTATTCTCATGTCCAATATCTAGTCTGTCAACAAGAGTCCCTAATTACGTCATGTGGCGTCTCATCTGGGTCTACGCTGTTTTCCAAGGCCTTTTTTCTAGACGCTAGGCATAAATGGGTTAAACACAATATAGCATACAAGCGGACAGTAACAGCTGACTGCACAGGCCAATCAGGGACCACACTTTACGCACTTACATTAAGCCCAGTTTTCCTGGAACAATGCTCCAATGATATCTTACCTGTGAGTTGACATAACGAGCAAACCACTGTCGCCCTGGGACTTGCTGTAACAGAAACACAACCAGTGTCAACAAGGAGACCCTGTTAGTGATGACAGAATCTTGCTAAAACAAACTTGTATAACATGTACAACAACATTTCAGGACTGCACAGGCTAATCTGGGACGACACTTTACGCACATGCATTAAGCCCAGTTTTCTCAGAACATGGCTCATATATATTTCATAATAAGAACCCTGCTATGTGTATCCGACACAATTTTACTAGGTAAAACACTTTTAATGATCGCTTATAAACACTAAGTTTTGAAGCATGTTTTTTTTTAGAATAACAATACAAAGGAAAATACAAATTATTCCTTGACTATTCTACCTCATAATTCATTGATAATCAATTTTATGAACACACATTTGAAATTAAAAATATACATACCTGACAATATTGTCCAAATTTGGCTTTCTCCAATTGTGGAATGTCCTCACTGAAATAAAAAAAAATCGGACACCATAAGACAGTGTGTGCAGAGGTTGATAAATCAGTAAAATCACTATGATGGGTGTCAGGCACATTCTATATAACATATTAGACCCCAAACAAACACAAATAGAACAGACATGATTTTGTTGTATGATTCTTTTTACCAAAATACTGCTCATAATGTGATCACATTGCACTGAGTTGTCTTGAAACTGACACATACAGGGCCCGTATTCATCACTCCAAGTCTTACATTGTAAGAACCAATAATAGACTTGGCATTAAGAAAACACTTCAGAATTTGAATTTAATTTAGAGGAAATGT
This sequence comes from Dreissena polymorpha, assembly GCF_020536995.1. Lineage (NCBI taxonomy): Eukaryota > Metazoa > Mollusca > Bivalvia > Myida > Dreissenidae > Dreissena > Dreissena polymorpha. Next base: position 84,821,128 of record NC_068363.1, on the reverse strand, counting down.
CAATTTCAAATAATATGCAATGTTATCTTGTAAAAGTGCACAATGCAATTTTTACATTAAATTAAAAGATCGCAAAACTCTCTGCGCTAAATTTGTTTTTATATAAAACTCTATACACCCAGGCTTGAAATGAAGATGCATTTTTATTAAAATTTGAACTTGTGTTTTGGATTGCATATTCTAGTAAGCTCATTTGACAATAAAACAAAGGATTTACATAAGCAATGTTATATATGCATTGACAATTTGTTGAAACTCTTCATACATCAGCGATTTTTTCCTTCATTATAAATTACCGGAAAACTGCACTTTCCCAATTAGGAAACAAGAGGGTCATCTGAGGGCCAAGATGGCCCTAGTTTGTGCACCTGAGAGGAGTCGGTTTATTTAATCTTCACCAAACGTCAAACTTGACCTAGATATTGTCCAGAAAACACATCTTGGTCAAGTTTCATCATTATTGAACCAAAACTCTGGCGTATGGAGTGTTTTTGTTTTTGTAACATTTTACCTGGTGACCTATATTTTGAGTTGACCCCCCTTACCAAACATCAAACTTTGCTTACAACAAGGGCTGTTTGTAAAACATGCATGCCCCCAATATGGGCTGTCAGTTGTAGTGGCAGCCATTGTGTGAATACGTTTTTTGTCACTGTGACCTTGACCAAAAAGATTTTTTATTTTTTTATGGGGCGGGGGAGGTAGGGGGGTGGGGGGTGGGTGGGTGAGAGGGAGTTATAATGTGGGGTGTGGAAATTTATTAGATGTTTAAAAAAAAATGGGGGGGGGGGGGTGGGGGTGGGGGGGGGGGGGTAGGGGGGGTATAATGTGGGGTGTGGTAATTTATAAGATGTTTAAAAAACAATTTTATTTTTTTTTGGGGGGGGGGGGGGGGTAGGGGGGTAGGGGGGTGGGGGGGTGAGAGGGGGTAATAATGTGGGGTGTGGTAATTAATTAGATGTTTAAAAAAAAAAAAAAATATTTTTTTTTGGGGGGTGGGCGGGTAGGGGGGGGGTGGGAGGGGGTTATAATGTGGGGTGTGGTAATTATAAGATGTTAATTTTTTATTTATTTTTTTTTTTTTTCGGGGGGGGGGGGGGGGGGGGGTGGGGGGTAGGGGGTTGGGGGTGAGAGGGGGGGTAATTATGTGGGGTGGAGTAATTATAATATGCTTAAAAATTATTTTTTGTTATTTTTGTTGGGGGGTGGGGGGTGGGGGGTAGGGAGGTTGGTGGAGTTAGGGGGGATGGGGGTGGGGGGTGAGAGGGGGTAATAATGTGGGTTGTGGTCATTTATTAGATGTTAAAAAAAAAAAAAAAATTTTTTTGGGAGGGGTGGGGGGAAGGGAGGGTGGTGGAGGTAGGGGGGATGGGGGTGGGGGTGAGAGGGTGGGTAATAATGTGGGGTGTGGTAATTTATTAGATGTTTAAAAAAAAATAAAAAATATTTATTTTGGGGGGTGGGGGGGTGGGGGGTAGGGGTGAGAGGGGGTTATAATGTGGGTGTGGTAATTTATAAGATGTTTAAAATGTTTATTTTTTTTTTTTAGGGGGGGGGGGGGAGGGGTAGGGGGGGTGGGGGGTGAGTGAGAGGGGGTATAATGTGGGGTGTTTAATTTATTAGATGTTTTTGGGGGTGGGGTGGGCGGGGGGGTAAGGGGAGTGGGGGGGTAGGGGGGTGGGGGTGGTAGGGGGTGGGGGTGTGAGAGTGGGTAATAATGTGGGGTGAAGGTAATTTATTAGATGTTTTAAAAAAAATTGGGGGGTGGGGGGGGTAGGGGGGGGAGTGAGAGGGGGGTATAATGTGGGGTGTGTGGTAATTTATTAGATGTTTTTAAAAAAAAATTGGGGGGTGGGGGTTGGGGGGGTGGGGGTGTGGGGGATAAAATGTGATCATAGAAAATAACAAATGATCTCACACTGACATGATAAATATCCTCTATTCATTAAACATGAAATTTAAACTTATTGCATTTGTTTCCCCTATATATAAGAAAGATATAATAGTGTATTACCTCCCCTGTCCTGCTTATATTTATATTAATCAACAAAATTTAACATTAACACAATATTTAATATACAAAATATACAAAAAATCTCATATTCTGATAATATTTTTACTGATCCACTTTATTTTACTCAAAGGATGATGTTTCATTGGACTGATAATTATAGATTTAGGATTACAGACCAGTTGCTTCAGTTATATTGTTCAGAGTTTGTCCTGTTGGCCGTGTATGCATTCTTGAGTTATCATCCAAAAACCATTTTACTATTTCGGGTCACCATGACCTTGACCTTTGACCTAGTGACCTCAAAATAAATAGGGGTCATCTGCGAGTCAAAATCAATGTACCTATGAAGTTTCATGATCCTAGGCCCAAGCGTTCTTGAGTTATCATCTGACAACCACCTGGTGGACGGACCGACAGACAGACCGACAGACAGACCGACATGAGCAAAGCAATATACCCCCTCTTCTTCGAAGGGGGGCATAAAAATAAATATTTTGACCAAGATTCATAACATCTGAAACACAATTGTGACCTCTAGTGATTACAAGGATTTTGTATAATATAATGAAGATTTGGACAATCTAAGGGCAATAATTATGGCTTTAATTATGTGATTTTGCTCATTATCAAACATGACTGAGATCTTTCAGCAACTTTCATAAAGAATGCTTGAGAAGTGTGAATGCTAGAGTGTTTACAAACCAAATGTGGGCGAACGGACGGCGGACAAAGACCAATTCTAAAACCTCACCTGAGCAATCAAAAAGCAATCTAAAAAGTGTGTTTCACCGATCTGAGCCATTTTCCAACTTGTCAGAGAAATCAATAAAACCAATGTATTGACTAAGTTTCACGCTGATTAGGCAAAAAATGAGACTTCTATAGTGTTTGATCACAAGGTTTCTCTCTAGTCACATACAGAAAACTGCCCCCCACCCCCGGCGGCAATGTTTTTTTACAGATCCGGACCATTTGCGAACTCATCAGAGATATATATAAAACCAATCATTTCACAGTTTCATGATGATTGGGAAAAAAAAATTGACTTCTAGAGTGTTCACAAGCTTTTTTTACTATATAAATACACGAAAACTGCCCCCCCCCCCCCCCCCCCCCAGCAGCCATGTTATTCAACTGACCATAAACATTTTTTAACTCTACTCTCATATCAAGGAAACAAATGTTCTGACCAAATTTCATGAAAATTGGGTTAAAAATGTGACATGTTTTCACTATATACATATAGAGAAAAATGCCCCACCCACTGGTGGCCATGCTTTTTCACCGATCTGGACCATTTTCGAACTCGTCCGAGAAATCAATAAAACCAATGTTTTGACCAACTTTCATGATGATTGGGCAACTTTCATGATGATTGTGACTTATAGAGTGTTTACAAGGTTTCTCTATAGCCAAATAAGGAAAACTGCCCCGCCCACTGGCGGCCATGTTTTTCAACAGACCAGAACCACTTTTGAACTCAACCAACATATCATTAAGACAAACATTTTGACAAAGTTACATGAAGATTTGGCATGAAATGTGACTTCTATAGTGTTTACAAGTTTTTTCTTTTTTTTGACCTAGTTTTTTACCCAGCACGACCCAGTTTCAAACTCGACCGAGATTTCATTGGGACGAAGCTTCTGACCAAATTTCATGAAGATCATGAGTGTTTACGAACAAATGTGGACGGACGGATGACGGACAAAGACTGGTGAGCTGAAAAACTAAAAACTTCCCAGTTATTTAAAAAAAATCCCAATTGAAGTTTTCCACTATTTATTTTTTTAATAACATTAAGTTATTTTCCCTATGCAGCTCTATGACTTGAACCTAAGTTAATATAGTATTGACAACACTTAGTTATCAATTATAAAGTATTTGGGAGCAAAAAATTAAGTACATCAATTTCCCAATATGAAAATTTCACAACGCAATTTTTTTCAACTTCAGGGTTTTTCGCACATATTTTTCCCACTTGGGCTGGTACAAGTACTTTTCCCAATAGGGCAAAACAAATCGCTGTTCATAAAAATAAATGTTTTGACAATAAAATGAAGAAAATTCACAATTGCCACAAGCAATAAACTCAGTTGCCATAATCAGTTCGTTGGATTGAAATTCGCTAGACTTCTGAGTTCATTCGGGGGTTTTAAACTGATTAATATTATGTATGTATTTGGTTATAATTTGTTATCAATTGTTATGAATATATACAACAAATCTAATAGAATTAGATGAAACTGGAGTAGATTCCACCACACTGTGACAGTACATATAAACATGCACAAAGGACATTATACTGTTTGTTAAGAAATCACTTATTAAGTTTAAAGTGATATTATGGGCATCTAACAGTTTATAGGTGTCTATCGCAACCGTTGTTTATTTTTGGTGTTTTCACTTGATATACACTTATATTTGTTAATGCAGCATCAACATACTAAACAATATCCCCGAAAGAGAAAAATAATACATTTGAATATCAACCGTACTTTCGTTTTGACAACTGACGACAGAAATGATTATGTACGATATGAATGTAAATTTAGTTTAAGTGCAGATTCATTCATACCACACAAAGACAAAATTTTGTTTTACAGATCATTTCGGCTTAGAGGGCTGTCCAGTCATGTAAAATAATATATATTTTTTATAAACAACTGGCAGCAAGATGAGATGCAGATTATTGGTCAGTAACCACAGTTTAACTAATTGTTTTGACTTGTTAATTCTTTTCGGCTCAATTCAACAGCGAACAAGGGACAAAATTGTCACAAAACAACGTTTTCAGTTGAAAAAGTCTGATAAAGGGAGACAATTCAAAAAGTGAATTGTTAACCCCCTTGTGTAAAATTGACCTTAATTTCAATTAGAAAACAAGCGCTGTTTGTAAAACATGCATGCCCCCATATGGGCTGTCAGTTGTAGTGGAATCCATTGTGTGAATACGTTCTTTGTCACTGTGACCTTGACCTTTGACCTAGTGACCTGAAAATTGATAGGGGTCATCTGCCAGTCATGATCAATGTACCTATGAAGCTTCATGATCCTAGGCCTAATTATTCTTTAGTTATCATCCGGAAACCATTTTACTGTTTCGAGTCACTGTGACCTTGACCTTTGACCTAGTGACCTGAAAATTGATACAGGTCATCTGCCAGTCATGATCAATGTACCTATGAAGTTTCATGATCCTAGGCGTAAGCATTCTTGAGTTATCATCCGGAAACCATTTAACTGTTTCGAGTCACTGTGACCTTGATCTTTGACCTAGTGACCTGAAAATCAATAGGGGTCATCTGCCAGTCATGATCAATATACCTATGACGTTTAATGATCCTAGGCATAAGCATTCTTGAGTTATCATCCAGAAACAATTTTACTATTTAAAGTCACTGTGACCTTGACCTTTGACCTAGTGACCTGAAAATCAATAGGGGTCATCTGCCAGTCATGATCAATGTACCTATGAAGTTTCATGATCCTAGGCCTAAGCATTCTTGAGTTATCATCCGGAAACCATTTTACTTTTTCAAGTCACTGTGACCTTGACCTTTGACCTAGTGACCTTAAAATCGATAGGGATCATCTGCCAGTCATGATCAATGTACCTATGAAGTTTCATGATCCTAGGCCTAAGCGTACTTGAGTTATCATCCGGAAACCATCTGGTGGATGGACCGACGGACCAACCGACCGACCGACCAACATGTGCAACATGTTCTTCGAAGGGGGGCATAAAAAAAGTCTGATAAAGAGAGACAACTCAAAATCAAAATGTGCATTGCTACTGATTGTTCATAGTTACATAGTTGTTTCAAAATCAATCTATTTTTAGTTGTTGCGACCTTGACCTTGGAGATATTGACGTACCGTAATTACTCTATGTTTTCGGACACTCTAAGTTTTCGGACACCCCCTTTTTTAGCAAAAATAATTATTTTTCATGACTCTTCATTTTCGGACACACGATTTTTCGTCCAATATTTATGTCCCTTTCGGACAGAATTCAGACAGTTTTCGGACAGAATATTTTACAGCGCTATTTCACCAAATTTCGGTCCTGTTTTCGATATCTAATGACACTTCGATCATGGGGTTTTACACCCAGATTAACATCATAAAACATGGAAGGTGCATGCCTGAGGGCAACGGACCATTACATTGCGTTATTGGGTAAATAACCTGGTAAACCGGTATTAAACAATGGTTTCGCCCGATAGCATAAGTGTTATGACACTTACCAGGGGCAGTACCAATTAACAGTTCAATTATCTACCGCAATGGTCTTACCCCTACTAAACGCTTCAAAGTGTGATGCACCCTATTGCAAGTTTTACGAACAATGGAAGGTGTTAGAAAACAACTATCTGAAATGAACAAACAAAGAGTTCAAAGTTTGCTTTTTTTTGCGTTAATTACAGGTTCATACTAGTGAGTATCGGTACGTCACATTCTCATCTTTGAACTCGTTGGTCAAAGTACAACCTTGTAGTAACTTTCTGTCAAATAAATTAAGCATTTAAAATTATTTAAAATGCAGTGCAAATATATATTACTGTAATTTATACTATACAGCATGGTATTTTACAAGCGCATGCTATTACCGGTAGTGGTTGATACAATTGACGCTATTTTCGGACACTTCAATTTTCGACTCTAAGTTTTCGGACACCTGCATTTTGTGAATATTTTTTTGTACCTATGTTTTCGGACACGAAAAAATTAATTATTTTTAAGTGTCCAAAAACATAGAGTTATTACGGTAATTCTTTCATGCAACACACTGTCCAATTATGGTGAACAAATGTGCCAAATGATTTTAAAATGTCACAATGAATGACATAGTAATGGCCCAGACAAGCTCATTTATGGCCATTTTTGACCTTCAAACTCAAATTGTGACCTTGACCTTGGAGATATCGACGTGATTCTTTCGCGTGGCACACCGTCTAATGATGGTAAACAAATGTACCAAATAATTTTAAAATATCGCAATGAATCACAAAGTAATGGTCCGGACAAGCTAATTTATGGCATTATTTGACCTTCAAACTCAAATTGTGACCTTGACCTTGATGATATCGACGTAATTCTTTCGCGCGACACACCGTCTAATGATGGTGAACAAATGTGCTAAATGATTTTAAAATCTGACAATGAAAGACAGAGTTATGGCCGGACAAGCTTGTTCCGCCCGCCAGCCCGCCCGCCGACATTCGCCAATCTAATAACCATTTTTTTTCTTCGAAAAACCTGGTGTAAAATGCCCATAGTATCACTTTAATACTGCAACCCACTGTAGCATGATGGAAACAATTATCTCTGTGATCACAGTATCAGTTTTCTGCTTAGCAAGGCACAAAGAAAATCAATCAAAATCCAGATCAGCACTATTGATAATATACTCATATCTTCTGATACTTTTGAAATGATTCAGTTTTCAATAAAATCTGTATAGATGCAGGGTGCATAAATAATAATTCAAATAGCAGAAAAGAAAACCATATGGGGCAAGCATTTCCTTTTAAACCTATTTATTTTAGCTCGATTGCACCGAAAGCCTAAGGCTTATATAAATGCTCTTGAGTCCGTTTCCTGGGCCTAGAACCAGTAATAGGTGTCTTTGGGGGAGATCTAAAGAACGTTCCCACGATGGGGATCAAACTCTTGACCTCCCGGTCGCTAGGCGGACATCATATCCATTACACCACGGCGACAAAGCATTTCCCTTTAGTTCCAAAACAAAGTTTGCATACTTTGAAGTAAATGGAACAGTGTGTCAATTTATTTCTGTACATTCCCACATATGTGTCAAAAGTCATGATCTATGTTAACACAAATGCTTCTATAATGGACAGGCAGTAACTGTAATATTTACAAGCAAATTTGTTACTTTGTTGCCAACCCCCCCCCCCACTCCCCCCCCCCCAAAAAAAAATTGTGTTTATAGATGGATGCAAATCTCTTGACAAAAGGGATAATACTATAAAATATTTAAGTGTAGGGTAATACACACATGAAGTTGTTAAAATCTTGTATTGAAGTTAAGATATATAGCCCTGAAAAGTAACATCAAAGGGAAATAACTTTTATTTACTTAAGTGTTGATTTATGGTTCTTGTTCAATATGACACTTTTCTTCATTGATATCTATACATCAATGAAGTTTCTTGTTTATCTTGCATAGTTTCTGAGATATAGCCCTGAAAAGTTTGTGACTGACAGAATGACAGACAACGCCAATTCTATATCCCTTCTTCTTTGGCAGAGGATAACAAATACATCTATTAACTGAATGGAGAATTAAGCTGTCTGCAAGTAAAGTGCTTTTGCCTGGAAATTATGGCTGCAATTTATATAAAGTAGAAAAAAGTAAGTGGAAAAAAAGCCAGATTTACATTGGATAAATATATTTTTACACTGACAACATTTTAATGTAGGCGCCCTCAATAAACAAGGGCTGTTTGTAAAACATGCATGCCCCCCATATGGGCTGTCCGTTGTAGTGGCAGCCATTGTGTGAATATGTTTTTTGTCACTGTGATCTTGACCTTTGACCTAGTGACCTGAAAATCAATAGGGGTCATCTGCGAGTCACGATCAATGTACCTATGAAGTGTCATGATCCTAGGCAAAAGCGTTCTTGAGTTATCATCCAAAAATCATTTTACTATTTCGGGTCACCGTGACCTTGACCTTTGACCTTATGACCTCAAAATCAATAGGGGTCATCTGCGAGTCATGATCAATCTACCTGTGAAGTTTCATGATCCTAGGCATATGCGTTTTTGAGTAATCATCTGAAAACCATTTTACTATTTCAGGTCACTGTGACCTTGACCTTTGACCTAGTGACCTCAAAATCAATAGGGGTCATCTGCGAGTCATGATCAATCTACCCTTGAAGTTTCATGATCCTAGGCGTATGCATTCTTGAGTTATCATCCGGAAACCATTTTACTATTTCGGGTCACCGTGACCTTGACCTTTGACCTAGTGACCTCAAAATCAATAGTGGTCCTCTGCGAGTCATGATCAATCTATCCATGAAGTTTCATGATCCTAGGTGTATGCATTCTTGAGTTATCATTCAAAAACCATTTTACTATTTCGGGTCACCGTGACCTTGACCTTTGACCTAGTGACCTCAAAATCAATAGGGGTTATCTGGGAGTCATGATCAATGTACCTATGAAGTTTCATGATCCTAGATCCAAGCGTTCTTGAGTTATCGTCTGACAACCACCTGGTGGATGGACGGACCGACAGACCGACCGACAGACCGACATGAGCAAAGCAATATACCCCCTCTTCTTCGAAGGGGGGCATAAAATCATAACTTGATTATAGTTTTTTGTCACAAAAAAAAAGGAGGCAAGAAATGAAATTTGACAAGATTAATCAAAAGGCAATAACTTCTAATGTTCAAGATCAATAGGAATATATGACAGTAGCCATGTATTTTGGTGTTTTTATTTTCAACAATAAAGAGTCCTTTAAAATCTTTGTGGATCTCCATCACATACAAATTCTCAGCCCTGTATCCATGGCCAATTTTATGTGTGCCATAACATTTCAGGCAAATCTGTCACAAAGTTCTACCTGTAGGATTGACTTTGATTAGTCATAAATTTCTCCCCCTTGGATTTACTGCCAGTAGTATTGTAATCTTAACACACATTTTTCCAGTGTGGACAATTAATTTTTTATGGGGATAATCATTCTTTTAAAGTATTTTGTCAGTCTAACAACTTCAAAATAATAGTTTCGAAATGGAACAAACAATTTTATACATCTTCTTAATTCAGTTCTAAGATATTGGAAAGTTGTTAAGAAGAACAAATATTTTTTAAACATTTCAACAGAAAAAAAAAGATTTTTCTCGTGCAATGGTTTCATTATACCAAAATATTGTTAAAACTTGCCCCAGATTATTACAATATACATTCAACACAAGATTTCATAATACAGAAAAGATCAATATCGCTGTGATTAATGACAGACTGTGAACCAAGAAGACAGGAACAATCTACAGACAATACAACCGGCCATATAAAAAATATAAATAGCTTCTTATGGGGAGCAATCAAAACTATTGTTTGTGATGGGAGACTTGAGACAAACTGCCAAGCTGTACATTTTTATTAGGATGAAAATAATATGATTTTGTTATCCCAGACTAATTAAGCCACAAACTACTTTTAAGCTGAAGCTCATATCAGTTTATTAATTTTATCAGGATTTTTCAATTATAAAACATTCACATACAATACTTACAATGCCCAAAATAGCCCACAAAGTTGCTGATTTTGTTAACCCCCATTTTTAATCATGGCCCAATAAAAACCTAATAACTTCATCTAAAAGGGCAGAATTACCTTGTTTCCCCAATCAATGATAAAACCACCGACTAATATAATGCGTCATGAGAACTCCTATTAATACCATGGCAAGCAAAAGATAATGCAGATGCTTGAGTCACATATTTTTTTTTCAGAATTGCAAAAGCCCGAAGACAACTATATAATTGTTTTATTTCGGATGGAGGTTTCATCATTTGACATTATGGCAATGACGTTTAACATGGAAAGAAATAGTCAAACATTAGACATATATTCCGAACCTTTTTAAATATACTTTTGTGAGACCTTGCAAGAAACAGAACTTACAAGAAACAAAAATAGACCTTTATAAGACCTTACAAGAAACAAGAAAGAGACTGTTGCAAGGTGTGGTAAGAAATAAGTCTTTGCAATTGCTGGTGAGAAAAAGACTTTTGCGCATCCTCACACAAAACAGACCTTTGTGAACCTCGTCTACAATGCTCCTGAGGGAGGCTTATTAGCAAGGTCCTATTAGTGTATAATTAACAGGCCATAAAGACAGTTAGCGTGCTGGCATATCTCTTACTTACTTAGGGCCATATCCAATTACCACATGCTCTTATCAAGCAGACATTTTCTTGAAAATTGCATTTGTTTCTCCAGATCTCGAGTATATTTTACATGAAATGTGCAGGAATTTGAAACCAAAGAAATTGTTTTAGAACAATTTAATATCCAATTTAAATTAATAGATGATGTTCCACGGATGTACAGTGAAAGCAATGAAAATAATGTCATAATGAACATTCAATGTTAAACAGTACCGTATATGTCCTTATTGACGCGCACTGCGCATGTTTTTTCAAGACCCCTGCGCGTTAAATTCAAACCACTATTACCTATTCCTCATATTTGAACAGTGTAACATTTTCATTACTTGCCGTTCACAACATTGTTTAATCCAATCGTATGACATAGTCTGCTGCAGACCCGCTACATCGCAATGTCCAATTTTAGGCAAATCGTCCGTGGATCCCATTTTATTTTTCATTGACTTAAATATTTCCCCATTAAGAGATGCTCACTATTAAATCCAGTTTGAACCGGTATTTCGAGCCTTCACTGTGTCTAGCTGATAAGTATTTATAGCGTGACAAACAATACACTCGAACACTCAATAGCATACAGTTGGCGTCATCGGCGTAAAGCGCATGTGCCACCCATGACAACGTCCCTCACTGCTGCCTTGCACCCGAGTTACATGCAGTCCTCGAGGAATATACATCAACAACATATATATGGATGTGGAAACAGACTATGATAACACTGGCCATTAGACAAATATCATTTGTTTGTTTCTTATTTAAGAAAAATAAAACGCCCGTCGATATCTACAACATTTTCATTACCTGCCGCTCACAACATTGTTTAATCCAATCGTATGACATAGTCTTCTGCAGACCCATTACATCGCAATGTCCAATTTTACACAAATCGTCACCTGTTCTGACGACAATTATTATTTTTGTTGGTTTGTAACCTACGTAGTATACTTGCACGGTAGCATTATTTACGCAGATATCGGAAAATCATTGATACATGTATTTGTTGTTTCAATGCTTAGGGCCGAGTAATTTCGGTGCATCGGAACTCAACTTGCGCAAAAAACTTCCTCAATTAACTGTTAAACTCCACCTCCGTTCTCTGCAAAAGATTCGAAGGCGGAGCTATGCACGTGCTATAATTAAATTGGACGATTGCCATTGAGGAACAAACACGCGATTGGTTCGGCATGTTGATTGCTAGACAAAGTAAGCCAATTTTGCCGGCGAGAAATTTGTTGCTTTATTGCTTCAGACAGGAAGCGGCTTTCCTTTGATGACGTTAAACATCTATTTACACAGAGTGCAAATTTTTGGAAGACTTTACCTGACTCTTTGTTTACAATTCCAGTAAAAAACGCTTGCTAACATTTAACTTTGGATTAAATTATCAAAATAAAGCAAATGCGAAGCTGAGAAATATGATTAAATTAATTCGCGTCAGTTCAAATAAGACGTTTTGCGTTGTAAATCAACGAGTTTTCATGACAACAAAAACTTAAACAAACCATTAATCAAACGACGCGGGGATCGATATACCTCGATTTTTTTTCATGAACACTCTCATAAGTAGAAGAGCAAACAAATAATTTGTGTAAGAGTAGTTTATCTTATATAACATTTAAACAACGGGCATCGCATTGCAAAACGGTGCGCATCGAATTATGGAAATGATGCACACGTTTTCGTGTTCATTAGAAAAGAGCGCACTGCGCACCTTTATCCCGATCTCAGCAAATTACGGTGCCACTGTGTTGCAAACAAAATGGCCACAGAAACGATGTTTTCATATGTTATGTGTCACTCTTTAATGGATTATGGGCTATATAAATCTTATCTTATGGTTCCGATAAATTCCGATCAACCCCAGATAAGACGGCCTACGCGTCTATTAGGGCATGAGCGTCAATATAAGGACATATACGGTAGTTACCGGTATATACAGTTGTTAGGTAAATTATGTAATTTTGCCACATTGTACTTCTAGTAGGTTGTACTTTTTAAACAAAACAATAAATAGATACTACTAATGCTTGATTGGTCATTGTCGGCTCGGGTACTACTGACATGTACCCAGGGTACTCTAAGTATACTTACATGTGCCCCAGGTAGTGTCAATATACTTAAACGTACCCAGGAAATTTAACGCTAAATCAGTCATTGTCGTTTTTTTTTTTTTAAATCAATTTTATTCACATTTATGTCAATTTTCTGGTAAATGGCCCCTATATTATCGAAACTCATACTCAAAAAGCATGTTGATGCAGTTTTTTAAAAAAGAAGTTTGTTTGAGATAATCAGTAGGGCGTTTTACGGCAACGGATTTTTTGAGGGAATACAACTCGGGTACTGTCTTATATCAACCGGGTATGTTTAAGAATATTGACAGCTACCAGGGTACATGTAAGTATACTTAAAGTGATATTATGGGCATCTAGCAGTTTATAGGTGTCTATCGCACCCGTTGTTTATTTTTGGTGTTATTACTTCACATACACTTATATTTGTTAATGCAGCATCAACATACTAAAACAATATCCCGGAAAGAGAAAAATAATGCATTTGAATATCAACCGTACTTTCGTTTGACAACTGATCATGCATGTACAACGTGAACCTGAATTTAGTTTTAGTTCAGATTCGTTCATACGACACAAAGACACAATTTTGTTTTACAGTCATTTCGGCTTAAAGGACTGGGTGAGTCACGTAAGAATATCGAATATAAGATATATTTTTATAAACAACTGGTAGCAAGATGAGTTGCAGATAATTGGTCATAGAAGTTATGAGCATTTTTCGAAACCTTAACGCAAAGTGTGACGGAAAGACGGACAGACAGACAGACGGACAGTCGATCACTATTTGCCCCCTTTTCTTTGAAAGGGGGCATAAAAAAAGTCTGATCAGGCTAAATATTCAGTAATTGAACCCCAGTCTGTTAAATTCTCAACATCAACAACTTGAATACTATTAAAGTTTGCAAAAAGAAATATTGAATAAGCACTTAGCTGCTGAATCTCAGGGCTGGATTAAGCACTAGGCTAACAAGGCTGCAGCCTTGGGCCCCCGATTTTTAGGGGGCCCCAACAGCTGGCCAGTTTCCCAATATATGATCTTTCTTTATTACGCCATAACGACTCTATTGGGATTGCATCACACATTTTCTGTGTCATTTTACCGGTTTCCTGATTTATATCCAATTGTTTCCGCTTAGATTGCTTTGATTTACCATGCTATCAATTTTCTTTCTGTGTTGTATATCAACTCAGAACCATTAGTTTCTCTGTTTATTAAACGACCTGTCCGTATGGTCATAACAACATCTGGACCGTTTAGTTCGCTTTGATTTACTATGCTATTTGGAAGCGGACAGAACCATCACCCACATCAGTTAACTACTTAAATTAGATGGAAGTCAACTACAGACTATTTTTCCAAACGGTGTTCGTATATACTTAACAATTCCAGTTATAAACTGTCAAGGTGGGAGGTCATTTTCATCAGTATCACGCGTGCAAAAACTATCTGAAGAACCCCATTTGGGCTACTGTCTATTAGTTTAAACATATTTATTTTTAGCTCGATTGCATTGAAAGCCTAAGGCTTATATAAACGCTCTCAAGTCCGTTTCCTTGGCCTAGAACCAGTACTTGGTGTCTTTGGGGGAGATCTAAAGAACGCTCCCGCGGTGGGGATCGAACTCGTGACCTCCCGGTCGCTAGGTGAACATCATATCGATTACACCACGGCGACTGTCTCTTAAATGTCAAGTCCTCTGAGAACTAGACTTCTCACAGCTGATGAATGACTTTGTCAAGCTGAAGTGTCGTAGAAAAAGCCTATAGGCTGGAATCTGTTACATGTAACATGTGTGTTAAGTTCATAATATAGTTATACATTGTTTAACTTGTTTTGTTTATACATGTATATATATACTGGTCTCTGTAGTTGTAGTAACAAGTATGATTTTCAATATACAGAAGGGGACAAGTGGGAAGGCGGCCCTCGTAATGTGTGCAGCCTTGAGCCCCAAAACAGCTTAATCCGGCCCTGCTGAATCTTCAAATGTAGCATTCTCATCATGAACACAAAATGAAAATAAAATGAAAATCACATATTTATTGTTAGAGACTGAGCATTCACATTTGTCATGTCCAGTGTTGTATGAACTTAATTATGATATTTTATCTGCAACTGTATCAGAATATAGGAGTTCTGTTTCCTAAGCTTCCAGAGCAGAATGCTATAAATTAGCCAAGTGGCACACTCTGGGGTCAGTTTTATTACTTGCTAATTATACGCTGCCGATAAGCCTCTCTCATATGCATATTCCAGTTTGAGCAAACCTGATACCCATCCAGGGGAGGGTGTTTGAGTGGCATTTTGAGAAAAACATCCTTCTGAGACATGGTAAGCAATAGACCTTTGTGTGATATTGTGAGAAATATATATGCATGGCATATTGCAACAAGTAGACCTTTGTGTGATATTGTGAGAAATATATATACATGGCATAATGCAACAAGTAGACCTTTGTGTTGCACTGCTTAACCTGTACAGTACAGCCAACGCGGAACAAACATATTTCGCGATCCGCAGCGGCAAGGCGAAACGAGTCAATGCCGCAGCGGCAAGGAGAAACGAGGCGATGCCGCGTCAGCCGTTGAAGCCACGTCAGTATGCGGCGGAAAGGCGAATTTCGCCGCGAAGCTTGGCATCTGTCCGCCGAGGCAAGCTGCGATCCGAGACATGATGCCGAGTGGATACACATCATAAATTTTTTTTTTTAATGATTATTTAGTTAATAAATTTTAAAAGAACAATTATAATAATATTTAAAATCATAATAAATTTAATGTGCGCGGACTGTATTAGCATAAACATGTAAGCATATTTAATTTGTCTGGCCAATTAAGTTTGTTTCCCGCCTGTAGTGAATGTATTTCACACATATACAATATCACGTAATTATGTTCTCGCACATACAAGTGGTCAAGGCTCCAGCATATGGTGGATTTATAATTGCATGTTGTTTTTGCTATTATATTTTAGCTGAGAAAATTAGCAGTTTGAAGCCACATCAATAATCAAGACGTATTTGTTGTTTTGTTAATTATCAGCTTATTATAACTATTATTTGAATATGCGTATATAAACTCGTTTCATTTTGTTCATATTATACAGTTAATATTGCTACTAATTACCAGATAATCCTGTATATTCCAGATTTAAAGCAAATGCTGGTAAATATTAATGATAAAAGAGCTCAAGAAACACATTCTCCATTTTTCGTAAGTATCAAATACATATTGGCATTTGTTACTATTTAAAGATGTGATGAAATGACGTCCGATCGGGGCGTTTTTTTTCCCCACTAAACATGCGTAAATCGCCTGACATGTAGTTCATGTATTTATACAACACAAAAATACACCCACACTTTCCAGGCAACGTTGCACATGTCTGCATAAATTTTGCATGCTTTTTATTGAGACAAAGGATATTTGAGCACTGTGGATTTGACGCTAGAATTTGCTAAAGATCGCGTTAGCATTAAAATTTGTTAGTGTGTTGCGGATTACAAATTTAATAATGATCATTTGACAATCGAGCGAAACATTTACAGTTGTGCATAATTAATTCAATGATAATTTGTTAAAGCAAATTACGTGTCATTTCGCTTATTAAAACGTGAAAATAATAACTATGAAAGTAACGTAAATCTAGGTTTCTACGCTACACAAATGTACATGTAGGTGGATATCTTTTCACTCGATCCGCCGCGTACGTATGCGGCGGATTTATTCCGTGAAAGCACGTGAGGTTAATACAGACTTGGTGGCGTTGCACCGATCGATGCTGAATGCCTCGGTGATACGCCGCGTGATTACACGACGCGGCCGCCGAGTAGTAAGATTCTGGCCGTGGCGTGACCGAGGATTATGTTTGTTCAGCGTTGGCTGTACTGTATATTTAGACCCATTGAGCTATATAAAGAAAGTTGCATAACCTGTATATGTAGCCTTACAACAAGATGTGTTTGTGAAACACTATGTCCCCGTATATGGCGTTTGACCTTGAAGGATGACCTTGACCCTTCACCACTCAAAATGTGCAGCTCCATGAGATACACATGCATGTCAAATATAAAATTGCTTGCTTCAATATTGCAGAAGTGACATTACATGAGCAATGTTGACCCATATATTTGACCTTGAAGGATGACCTTGACCTTTCACCACTCAAAATGTGCAGCTCCATGAGATACACATGCATGCCAAATATCAAGTTGCTATCTTCAATATTGCAAAAGTACTCATAAAATGAGCTATTTTGGCCACATATATTTGACCTCTGACCTTGAAGAATGACCTTGACCTTTCACCACTCAAAATGTGCAGCTCCATGCGATGATATCTGCTTAATTTTCGCGTGCTTTTTATTGAGACAAAGGATAAAGTACTTTTTATTTGACACTAGAATTTTGTATTGTCGCGTTAGCATTAAAATTCGGAAGTGTGTTTCCGAAATTCAGATTACAAATTTAAAAATGCTCAGTTCAGAATCGAACGAAACATTTACAGTTGTGCTTAATTAATTCAACTATAATTTAATCAAAAGCGTCAAACCAATGCTCCCATGTAACAACGCTACTTCGTATAATAGACTTTTTAGAATTATCATTTTAAGTATCTTTTTACATAAAAATTTATTTTTACTAAACACCGCTTTGTTTTGTTTACCTTGATATCATTATTTCGGATGGCTTTTCTGGATGAAATGTGGAAGATTTTTTGTAAAATTTTCGTACCGGTATGATGAAAATCATATGGCAATACAATATGCGGATTGCGTATTGCGCTATATACCGATATACCGGTATATTGTTGCAGCACTACCACCGATCATTCGACCCGGAGGCATAAAAAGAAAGTATGCAGCATATAAGGCCTATTAAGATATACAAAGAAGGAAGCATAACCTGTATATGTAGGCCTACAAAGATATAGAAAGTAGATGGCATAACATATATATGAAGACCAAAAAGATAAAGAAATTAGGCAGCCTAACAAGTATAAGTAGCCGATAAAGAAGGTAGGCAGCCTAACATGTATATATCGACCGATTGAGGTATAGAAAGAAATAAGCATATTAACCTGTATATGTACATGTAGGCCTATAAAGATATACAAAAAGGCAGCATAACCTTTATATGTAGTCCTACAAAGATATAGAAGGAAATCAGCATAACCTGTATATACAGACCTACATAATGAAATATATAAAAAGCAGACTTCATAACCTGTATATGTAGACCAAAAAGATAAAGAAAGTAGGCAAAATAACCTGTATATGTAGACCAAAAGATAAAGAAAGTAGGCAAAATAACCTGTATATGTAGACCAAAAAGATAAAGAAAGAAGGCAAATAACCTGCATATTATTTAGACCAAAAAGATAAAGAAAGTAGGCAAAATAACCTGCATAATATGTAGACCAAACAGATAAAGAAAGTAGGCAAAATAACCTGCATATGTAGACCAAAAAGATAAAGAAAGTAGGCAAAATAACCTGCATATGTAGACATGGTTCAAACAGAAATCTCAAACCTAAATTCAAGCACTTTTCAAGGCCAAATTTTTATTTTCAAGGCCGAGAACTGTACGTTAGTTTCCTTTAAAAAATGCATTTTCCATTTGCTTGGATTGGTCTTTCTTGTTTAAACTTTCATCAAAAGACACTGAGTACGGTCCACTATCAAGTACAGTTTTGAAATGTTCAGCTAGCCCAAAAACGGCCACATACGCTGTCTTGCGGTCTCCGCAAGATTTTTTTTTGCTATGGTACTGTCATGGAACATAACCTGAAATAACTTTGTAATGTTTTTATTGGAATTAAAGGATTGATGTGTGCAAACGGTATGCAATACCCACAATACTTCCGCTTTCAACATATCATTTTTTGTAACGAATTTGTCTATGGATGTCTGCAAGTTTGATACTGCTGCTGATGGTTGGGAAGGTCCTGGAATTTAAAGATCTTCTATCTGCACACTCTCTGTGGCTGTGCCTATCTGGTTCGACACAGATGGGCTGTTGTTGTTTATGTCTGTTTTAGATTTAACAGTTTTAACAATAGTACCTTCCTGTTTCACAAACAACATGTAGCAGGAATCCTGTTTGCTTCTCAATTTCATGTTTTCTTTGTGGGCCTTTCTCGTGGCTTTTCAAAGCGCTTTCCCCCCATCATCCCGACAACAATGGTCTTCATACAGACCCGACAATGTGCTTTTTGAATGTCATTTGTTTTCTGTACCCAGGAATATTCAGTTAACCACCCTGGTTGGAAACAACACTTCCCCATCGCTGCGTTTTCAGTCGCGAAAATTGATCAGAATGGAGAACCTCTGACATAGTACACATAATCTGTGACGTAGTACACATAACTTTTCGTAACTTATATTTCGTACTCAACTTTTTGCGCGAAGGAATTTATGATAAATTTTTGTAATATTTCCCTTAATATTTAAGTTTATAATTAAAGTGATGATAAAAGTAATTTTGAGCAGAAATAAACATTTTCAAGGCTTTTTTTACATGAAATAAGCACTTTTCAAGCACTTTTTCAAGGCCAACCTTTGTTCAAGGGCTTTTCAAGGGTAGGACTTGTTTTCAAGCACTTTTCAAGCCCTGTGCGAACCCTGGTAGACCAACAAGAGGGCCTGAAAGGCCCAAAGTCACTCACCTGAGATTCAAAGGAACTGACCTGTTCTGTGCAGCCCAAGATGTCATTAGAACAATATGTTCTTACCAACTTTCATGACTAGTGAACACCCTGGCAGCCACGTTTTTCAACAGACCAGAACCATTTTCATACACATCCAAGATATCATTTAAACAAATATACTGACAAAGTTTCATGAAGATTCATAAGTCCATATAAGGAAAAATGCCCCGCCCACGAGTGGCCATGTTTTTTTCAAGCAACTCGAACCACTTTGGAACTTGTCCAAAACATCATTGGGACAAATCTTCTGACAAAGTTTAATGATGATCGACAATAAATATGGCTTCTAGAGTGCTAACAAGGTTTAACTATAGCTATATAAGGAAAAATGCCCCGGCCCCTTGGCGGCCATGTTTTTCCACCAACCGGAACCATTTTCAAACCCATCCAAGATATCATTAGGACAAATCATCTGACAAAGTTTCATGATGATCGGACAATAAATGTGGCCTCTAGAGTGTTAACAAGGTTTTACTAAAGCATGATATAAAGCCATATTAGGAAAAATGCCCCGCCCCCTGGTGGCCATGTTTTTTAAGCAACCGAAACCATTTTTGAACTCATCCAAGATATCATTAGGACAAATCTTCTGACCAAGTTTCTTGAAGATCGGAAAATAAATGTGGCCTCTAGAGTGTTAACAAGGTTATACTATAGCCATATAAGGAAAAATGCCCTGCCCCTTGGCAGCCATGTTTTTCAACCAACCGGCATCATTTTTAAACTCGTCCAAGATATTATTGGGGTGAATCTTCTGACTAAGTTTCATGAAGATCGGACAATAAATGTGGCCTCTAGAGTGTTAACAAGATTTTACTATAGCCATATATAGCCATATAAGAAAAAATGCCCAGCCCCTTGGCAGCCATGTTTTTCAAGCAAACGTAACCATTTTCGAACTCATCCAAGATATCATTGACACCAATCTTCTGACCAAATTTCATGAAGATTGGACAATTAATGTGGCCTCTAGAGTGTTCACAAGGTTTGACTATAGCCATATATAGCCATATACGGTAAATGCCCCGCCCCTTGGCAGTCATGTTTTTTAAGCAAACGTAACCATTTTCGAACTCATCCAAGATATCATTGAGACCAATCTTCCAACCAAATTTCATGAAGATTGAACAATAAATGTGGTCTCTAGAGTGTTAACAAGGTTTTACTATGATAGCCATATAAGGAAAACTGCCCCGGCCCCTGGCGGCCATGTTTTTTCACCGATCTGGACCATTTACGAACTCGTCAGAGATATCAAAGAAACCAATGTTGTGACCAAGTTTCATGATGATTGGGCAAAAATTGTGACTTCTAGAGTGTTCACAAGGTTTCTCAATAGCCATATTAGGAATACTTCCCCGCCCCCTGGCGTCCATGTTTTTCAACGGACCGGAACCATTTTTAAAACTCAACCAACATATCATTTAGACAAACATTTTGACAAAGTTACATGAAGATTGGGCATCAAATGTGACTTCTTCAGTGCTCACAAGGTTTTTCTTTTTTTTGACCTAGTGACCTAGTTTTTGACCCAGCATGACCCAGTTTCGAACTCAGTCGAGGTATCAATGGGACAAATGTTCTGACCAAATTTCATAAGATCAGACAATAAATGTGGCCTCTAGAGTGTTCACAAGGCAAAATGTTGACGATGCACGACGCACGACGGACGACACACGACGGACAAAAAGGGATCACAAAAGCTCACCATGAGCACGTTGTGCTAAGGTGAGCTAAAATGATAAAGAATGTAGGCAAAATAACCTGTATATGTAGACCAAAAAGATAAAGAAAGAAGGCAAAATAACCTGCGTATGTAGACCAAAAAGATAAAGAAAGTAGGCAAAATAACCTGTATATGTAGACCAAAAAGATAAAGAAAGTAGGCAAAATAACCTGTGTATGTAGACCAAAAAGATAAAGAAAGTAGACAAAATAACCTGTATATGTAGACCAAAAAGATAAAGAAAGTAGGCAAAATAACCTGCGTATATAGACCAAAAAAATAAAGAAAGTAGGCAAAATAAACTGTATATGTAGACACAAAAGATGAAGAAACAAAATAACCTGTTTATGTAGACCAAAAAGATAAAGAAAGTAGGCAAAATAACCTGTATATGTAGACCAAAAAGATAAAGAAAGTAGGCAAAATAACCTGCGTATGTAGACCAAAAAGATAAAGAAAGTAGGCAAAATAAACTGTATATGTAGACAAAAAAGATGAAGAAAGTAGACAAAATAACCTGTTTATGTAGACCAAAAAGATAAAGAAAGTAGGCAAAATAACCTGTATATGTAGACACAAAATATAAAGAAAGTAGGCAAAATAACCTGTTACAGTATATGAAGGCCAATAAAGCTTTAGAAAGAATGGAGCATTACCATGGGCTAGCCTATTATTCCTGATTTATTGTGCATGCAGTAAATGGAACACATGTGTATATTTACTTATTTTATTTTATTTTTATGATTTTTTTTCCATCTTTTACCAATAATTTTAACAATGCTGTAATTGGTTTATTAGAAAGAATACAGGCAAATCACAAGGGCTTTTTGTGTCAAACTGGGAATCGTTTTTTAACAGGATCAGGGAACAACCTTTTCCACTTTAACTACAACCCATGTGGATTTTGTTCATATTGTTAATTGAAAAGATAAGACATAGGAATATTTGTTTTTATTTGGAATAATTAAATGACACTTAAGTAGGTAAGAAAATGCAAGTTTTATTTTAGTATGCCACCAAAGTCAAATTGAAGATGTTAAGAATAATAATTTTTTTGTGAGATCAAAAAATTAACATCATGAATATTCTGTTCAAAAAAACATTTTGCACAAAAATCCAGTAAAGGCAGAGGCATGCACGCAGTATTAATTAATTTATTGCATAAACTTTCTATGAGATGTCTTTATACAAAAAAGTTTTTCAAGACAATGCCACTGGAGAGAAAGTGAATATTTGATTAAACATTGCAAATCACCCCAGGAAAATTAAGCTTTAACTGGTAATTGCAAAGTTATGGGAAATGTATCGTGCTCTTTTTAAACCTTGAAAAATAATTTGCTTTTCAGATAATGAATTTAGTTGAAAAATATTGTTTTAGAAATTTTTGAGTAAAGCATTTAAAATTATATTGTGTTGATTTTTTTTTATCAACATTATAACTTACTGTTATCTGAAACATAATAACTTTTATGCACTAGCTTCAATGGTAAATTGCAAAGATATTTATTTTAAATAAGGAGGGAAAATTCAGCCCTTACAAATCTGGAACTGCAGATACATTCAAATAGCATGTGAGGAATAGCAGAGAAACATTTCACATTGCTTGTGATATATGGCAGGGATAAATTTCACATTGCATGTGATGAATGTCCCAGATACATTTCACATTGCATGTGATGAATGGCAGAGATACATTTAACCGTGCATGTGATGAATGGCAGGGATACATTTCACATTGCATGTGATGAATGGCAAATATACTTTTCACATTACAGGGGATGAATGGCAGAGATACATTTCACATTGCATGTGATGAGTGGCAGAGATACATTTCACATTACAGATGATGAACCCCAGAGATACATTTCACATTGCATGTTATTAATGGCAGGGATACATTTCACATTGCATGTGATGAATGGCAGAGATACATTTTAGGTTGCATATTCTTAACACTGGAGGAGAAAATTAATGTATCAGATTTCATTGCACAAACAAAACTATAAGGTTGCAAAGAATTAAGTAAGGAGTAAAAATCCAAGAGAGAACAAGAAATTCACAGTGACACAAAAATCAATATTGCATATTAGATTAATTTCACCTAAGAACATATATTAGAACTTATTGCTTCTAGCCTTTCAAACACAGAAAGTACATTAATCTGAAATACAAGTCTTAAATACAAATTAATGTGATTTGTAAAAAACGTTCTTAAGTTAATATGGTATCTAAAGATGGTAAAATAGTGCCATAAAGCTGGGCATAAATCTTTCTAATATTCTCGTCCAAATTATTTGCATTTGTTTAACAAAAATTTTTAGCAGTAGTCACAGTTTCATTCTTTTTTTCATTGTTGTCAAATATTTGTGTTTGTTAAAAAATATATAATATTATATATTAACAGTAAGTAAACAGTGGTGTGTTTTCCCCTGTATGGTGTAGTTTTCTATATCTGAATTATGTTGCCTTTCTCATTATTGATAATCGAGTTATTACATTCTTGTAGTATTTAAAAAAGGATAACGAATAACACAAATGTATATATTATCCTTTAAAGGCTACCAACACATATATAACATAATTATATCTGGTGGTACTATCTTAGTCTATTAGCCTATTAGCAGAAGCAAACTCAAGATGTCCCTGAAAGTGAACATGCACTGTGTAATCAGTGCAAGGAAAAATCCTCTTACTAATGGGAATCTAACAAACTTGACAATTCAGCTGTTGCCAGAAGCACCTTTAAGGGGAGACAGTACTGGGGTGTTGGGACTAATGATGCCACCACAGAAATGTTGTGTTCGCCTATAACAACTTCAAGACGCTACTTGAACAACCTCTCAATATGCACGTGACCAACCTTTGAGTGCATATAAAAGTGCAAATTAAAGTTCATCAAATTATAAAGATCATTACTTATTAAGATTTCTTGTTGAAACAAGAGCACTGCATAACGGTTTCCAACACTCCGCTGCGGTTGCAGTATTGAATAAATTAAAGCTTAAGAAATGTTTGATGGAAAACATAATACAAGAAATGCATACAAATAATTTCCTGTCAGGAAACATGTATAAACAAGTGTGTCTGACTAGTTATATTGGTCAACCTGGGGAGAGAGAAATTTATGCCTTACTTTTTTTGTAATTAGAAGTACAATCTCAATGTTCTGCAATAAGATCATGTAGAAAATTAATGTTCAATCATGATAATCATTCTTTTGAAGTATTTTATAGGTCATACAACTTCAAAATAACAGTTTGAAAATAGTATATAAGAACATACAATGTAAGGTTGTTTCATAATTTAATTTAACCTTCTGGAATTTCTTGAAGCAGAAGAAATATTTTTTTTAATTTGTAATAAAATATAATGGATTTTTCTCACAAAATGGTTACATTATGCCAATATCTGTTAAAACATACCCCCAGATAATAACAATCATCAGCAAAAAGCAGCATTCCATGTAGAAAATATGTCAATTTGTTAATGATTTATGACAGAATGAGAACCAAGACAGGAACAATCTACAGACAATACAACTAGCCATATAGAACCTGCCATATAGAAAATATACATAGCTTCTTATGGGGAGCAATCAAAATGATTGTTTTGACATGTGATCAATATGAGAGGGATTTGAGAATATATTATGAGAGGGATAGGAGAATATAGGCATTTCTTCCCAGCTGTGCATTTGATGGGAAACCCTCCCAATGCATGTAGATTTGGTAAATAACCAAGTTTCATTAATCCGATATATATAGACTGAACCACAAGATTTAATGCAGTTCAGATATGAAAGTCACCAGTTACACATCAATTCACTGAAAGAGATTTTTATTAGTGAATTAAGTACAGTTTCTATGGTGAACAGCATGTATAATTCATATTCTGTTGAAGACAGTCCAACTGTGCAGGGCTGATGTGTTGATATATTTTCTAGTAAGTTATAATCTAACAACCTCAACCAAACAACACCCCTCTTTACTGAAACTGTTAATCACATTAAAAAAACAAGAGTGCCAAACTGTCACAAGATACGCCCGTTCGAAGGTTTTGGACACCATGCTCAATGCTTGAAATGCACTTAGTGACCTCAAGACCTAGTTATTGACCCGGCATGACCCATATTTGAACTTGACCTAGATATCATTTAGATGAAACATCTGACTAAATTTGGTAAAGATCAGATGAAAACTACTTCAATTAGAGAGCGGACACCATGCTAAATGCTTGAAATGCACTATGTAACCTCATGACCTCGTTTTTGACCCGGCATGACCCATATTCGAACTTGACCTACATATCATCTAGACACAACTTCTGACCAAATTAGGTGAAGATCAGATGAAACCTACTTCAATTAGAGAGCGGACACCATGCTAAATGCTTGAAATGCACTAAGTAACAGTGTGACCTAGTTTTTGACCTGGCATGACCCATATTTGAACTTGACCTTCATATCATCTTGACACAACTTCTGACCAAATTTGGTGAAGATCGGGTGAAAACTACTTCAATTAGAGAGCGGACACCATGCTTAATCCTTGAAATGCACTTAGTGACCCTGTGACCTAGTTTTTGACCCGGCATGACCCATATTCGAACTTGACCCAGATATTGTCTAGACACAACTTCTGACCAAGTTTGGTGAAGATCGGATGAAATCTATTTGAATTAGAGAGCGGACACTGCTGTGGACGCCGCCCGCCAAGGGTGAAACTGTTATACGTTTTTAAAAACGGGCTTATAACAATGGTTTTACAGTATACATTTCAAATATTTCATGTAAAGTATATTGAATTTCAAATATTCCATCCCTTTATTAAAAAAACGTGCACTCAACAAGTGAAACAACATGTAAGTATGTATAAATCACATTGAAATTGCACCTACTATTCATTTATCATACTCAAAGTCACTAATACAGAGGGGGTAACCACGTGATAGTCAGGATGGCAACGTCCACGCCGAGACAGCTATTTTTCGCTGTTTTATACCCTTTATTACACTTGTTTATTTTTTAAAAGACCCTCACTTTCCAGCCATATCAGTAAAAAGTTGATTAGCGTTTATTTTGTATTTAAATTCGCTTTATATCTCGACTTTACTCCCACAAATTTTCTAGTGGAGCACTAATTAGGTCATCCCGCTAAGAAATTTCGCACAGAGTAAAGTCGAGATATAGAGGGAATATTACTATAAAATAAACGCCAGTAACTTTCTTGCTTAAATAGCTGGAATGTGGGCGGAATTAAAAAAAATAATACTAGTAATAAAGGGTATAAAAAGGCTAAAAAAATACCGGCCTCAGCATGGACGTCGCCATCTTGATATAATCACGTTATTACTCCCTCTGATAGCAAGCCAAGGTACGTCTTCGCTTATAAGACGGGTTTTTTTCCTGAAATTTTAAGGCATTATGTGGGGGGATCGTCTTATAAGAGCGTCCTCTGAACAAAAACTGAGTTTTTACAGATTTTTGCGACGTGATCATAACCGTATTTCTGATATAATAAGAAACTACTTTCGTTTTAATAGCAAATACGCCGCTTATATCATTATGTTTTTAATCCGTTTGGAATACTCACGAGTTCATTATCAAATAAAATTTAAAATATAGATTTATTTAAACATATGTGTATAAATGAGTAAAAACTGTTATCAATGTTCTATTTTTATTCTATTTGCAGCAATTTACTGCGGATTGTTTCTACTCTGGCGGTGAAGAATCAGCGTTTGGTCGCTTATGTCATTAATTTGATTAGTTTGGAAGCGTTTGTTGTAAAAATCCAAAATATACGTTTATTTATTTATATGTATCACTTTCATTTTGATGAATAATGTTTTGCATATTTTGTTCTATTTTCAGGGAATGCAGGGTAACCGAACGTTATTCTTCAAAATCTGTACCTGTAATTTTTCAAAAACAAAGCAACTATTTGTTTCAGTGTTTAAAGAAAACAGGGTATCTAATTACCAGCAAACCACAATAATAATATCACCATAATAATTGTTGCAAAAAGCACTCGTCAAATTCCCGTAAAACTCCCAATGTTGTGCAAACACTATTGTCAAAGATGACAGGATGTTTATTGCGGACTGACCATCAACATGTGTACCTGTTATCTGGCCGTTATATCGCAGTTTTATTGACACATAGTACAGATAGTACTGACCCCTTACTGGCTTACACATGGCTTGGTGCTATAAACAGCCAACAACTAACTGACAGACGATACTTGTGTTTATTAAGCCGTTAATTGGGTGTTAAATTGACGCAGATGGCATTATACCTCCAACACTAATTTATTAAGATAAAGTGACTTACCTTGTATTTGATTAGTCAATATGATGCATACATTAATTGTTTAGTAAATTGATTGGTTGCAAACTTACAGAACGCCAATTTTCATAATCGTCATTAATTTCCAAAGTATTATATTGCACTCGATTGATACTTACGCTAAAAGATGTCCATGAAGGGACAGAGAGCGTAATATGACGTAAATTTTAAGCTCAAGGTTTTTGAGTATGTGAAATCGCACACCAACTGTGCTGCCGTGCTGTTAATGTATATGATCATGCCAAATTAATAACAAGAGCACCGCCTTGCGGGTGCAGACCGCTCATCTATTTTCTTTTTAAAGGTGAAGGGACTCTCATTTTCAATCACAAAGGAGGGAGGAGTGGAGTGAAGAGGGGTGTATAGTGTGGGGTTGTGGACATTTATTACATTCAAAGGTCAAAGTAAAATTCAAGTTGCCAGGTACAGTAACCTCATGATAGAATGTAAGTATTTGAAGTTTGAAAGCAATAGCCTTGATACTTCGAGTGGATCGAAACACAAAATTTAACCATATATTAAAAGTTACTAAGTCAAAAAAGGGCCATAATTCCGTAACAATGACAACCAGAGTTATGCAACTTGTCTTTTTACTGTACCCTTATGATAGTTTGTAAGTGTTCCAAGTATGAAAGCAATATCTATGATACTTTAGGGGTAAAGTGGACCAAAACATAAATCTTAACCAAATTTTCAATTTTCTAAGTATAAAGGGCCCATAATTCCGTCCAAATGCCAGTCAGAGTTACATAACTTTGCCTGCACCGTCCCCTTATGATAGTTCATAAATCTTGCAAGTATGAAAGCAATAGCTTTGATACTGTAGGAATAAAGTGGACCTAAACACAAAACTTAATCAAATTTTCAATTTTCTAAGTATAAAAAGGGCACATAATTCTGTCAAAATGCCAGTCAGAGTTACATTACTTTGCCTGCACAGTCCCCTTATGATAGTTAGTAAGTGTTGCAAGTATGAAAGCAATAGCTTTGATGCTTAAGGAATAAAATGGACCTAAACACAAAACTTAACCAAAATTGTCAATTTTCTAAGTATAAAAAGGGCACATAATTCTGTCAAAATGCATACCAGAGTTATCTAACTTTGCCTGCCCAGTCCCCTCATGATAGTAAGTAAGTGTACCAAGTTTGAATGCAATAGCATTGATACTTACTGAGAAAAGTGGAACTAAACGCAAAACTTAACCAAAATTTTCAATTTTTTAAGTATAAAAAGGGCACATAATTCTGTCAAAATGCACGCCAGAGTTATCTAACTTTGCCTGCCCAGTCCCCTCATGATAGTAAGTAAGTGTACCAAGTTTGAATGCAATAGCATTGATACTTTCTGAGAAAAGTGGACCTAAACGCAAAACTTAACCGGACGCCGACGCCAACGCCAACGCCGACGCCGACGCCAAGGTGATGACAATAGCTCATATTTTTTTTTCAAAAAATAGATGAGCTAAAAATGCTCTACAAATACAATCGATACAAAAGGAATTCCGTCTTCTGTTGTTCTTGTTTGAAGTTGCATTGTCAGTGTGCGATAATGAATAATACAATGATTATAATGGAAGTATAAATAAATAAGTGTTACAATAAGCCATATAAGTCAAGTACCGGTACCTGAATAAACAAAAATAAAAATATTAATATACCTATAAATTCGGCATTAAAATAGGACGACGTAAATCAAGGAACGAATCCGATAACGAGCTTACTTGGTGTATTGTACTTACTAACAAAATGGCAGACCAACAAATTTTGACTATTGAAATTTTACCGATTTTCGTCCTTAAAAAAATTGCCCCGTCTTATTAGCGAGGCCACGCAAAATACAGCCGATCTGAGACCTAAAGTTGGGGTCTCGTCTTATAGTCAAACTGTCTTATAAGCGAAGACGTACTGTAGTGCTTCCTGAAAGCCATTAATCAATACCTTACAATATCTTTGAACGTGGGCTGATAAAATGCGTCAAATTTTCATACATTTACCACACTTAAAATTGAATAATGCTCTTCTCCAAGCAAATTTGAACTCCTTATGGAGTTAAAATAAACTGATAAGAAATGTTTGATGGACAACATAATACAAGAAATGCATACAAATCATTTCCTGTCAGGAAACATGTATAAACAAGTGTGTCTGACTAGTTATATTGGTCAACCTGGGGAGAGAGAAATTTATGTCTTACTTTTTTTGTAATTAGAAGTACAATCTCAATGTACAATTACTGATGGTTAGCGTGTGGCTATGATATTAATCAGTGAAAACATCATTTTGAATGATAAATAATCATATTATAACAAAAAATAACTTTTGAGAAAAAAAAAATTCACTATCAAATATTATATATATAACAAGGTATGCAACCCAAAATCACCCCAAAACGGGGTGCACCGCTTTGAACAGCCATGTCTTTATATATTGTGCAGCGATTCTCATGATCTCGGTCTTATTCAACACAGAAATGAATTTCCTTTCTGGAAATGTATATGTCTTGCAATAGTTTTACACATGCTGGGTCAACTTTTAAGAAATAACACAATACACAACTCGCATAACCCAGTTGACACTGATCAGGCAGCATTTATGAATGAAATCTCCAGTTGTAAAGACACACCTCCGCATTGGACCAATGAAATCACTCGTGTGTTTAAAATGTCAGTTAGTTGAAATGTATGTAAACAAAGGTTTCAAACGGCGCTGGACAGTTAGTTTTGATGCATAATGTAACTGCAAGCACGGTAATAATGTTTTTTCATACGTTTTATTGAATTATGGTATGGAGGTTCATGAACTTTGCAGGGAAAATGCTCTTTACTCTGTGAAGATTTCAGTCTTAAATGCTGCCTGATCAGTGACAACTGGGTCATGCGAGTTGTACGTGTATCATGTGATTTCTTAAAAGTTGACCCAGCATTTGTAAAAATATTGCAAGACATATACATTTCCAGAAAGGAAATTCATTTTTGCTTGGAATTAGACCGAGATCGTGAAAATCGCTGCAAAATTGATGAAGTAATGGCTGTTCAAAACGATGCACCCTGTTTTCGGATGATTTCGAGTTGGATACCTTGTTATATATATATTTGATAGTGAAATTATTTTTTTTCCAGAAAAGTTAATTTTTCGTTATAATATGATTATTTATCATTCAAAATGATGTTTTCACTAATAAATATCATAGTCACACGGTAACCAACTGTGTGTACAACTGAAATAAAATGGTGTGTTAGATATACTTTTAATGAGTTAATAACACGGATTGGTAAATTTTACACAGTTCTTAAAAGAATGAAAACAATATCATTTAGTCACCACAGCCTTATAGCAATTAACTATTATTAATTTGCTGCAATGAATATTTCATCAGATTTATCAAGATTATTTTTATTATAAAACATGACAATACAAACACTAAAATTCCACAAATAGACAATATAGGAGCTGATTGTATCATCTCCCATTTAACAAAATCATGGCACAATAAAAATTAATAACTTGTTAGGCCTGCAAAGCTGTAGGGAGCACAATATGTATGCATAGGCATGTAAAGCTATAGAAAGATGGGACTCAACATAAAAAGGGTTATTTTATTTTTCCTGTTTTAGATGTTAATGCAGAACATTCCAAAAAATGTCTCTATTCGTGTTCATACATTTTGGATTTTTCCGTTTCTCACCAACAGTTCTTACATATCAGTGATCCATATATAAAGATGAAGGACAAACATTTTTCACAGAGGCAAATCCCCAGAGCTTTTTGTGAAACTGAAAATTGTTTTTTATTTCATCAGGATCAGAGAACAACCTTTTCCACTTAAATACTTCTAATGTGAACCCTTTTAATAATGTTATTAGTTGAAGAGATATGAGCATTTGTTAATTGAACAGATAAGATCATATTGGTTTTCATTTTAACTGATAATTGGACACTCAAGTTTGTTACAAAATGTTAGTTTAATTTTAGAACGCCTCGGAAAATGCAGCTTTTTAGAATAATGTCACCATCTGCAGAATCAAATGTTCCATGAGATAAGAAAAGTGAATATTCTGCTCAATAAAATATTCTGGATAAAAAAGCAGTGAAGGAAGAGGCATGCATGCAAATTTAATTAATTTATTGCACAAATTTCCTATAATGTCTCTATTTATATTCCTGTTTGTCAAAAAGATGCCAGGAGGACAGGCAAATATTTTATCAAACATATTACACCAAGGAAAATTAAGCTTTAAAGGAAATTGCAATGTTATGAGGAACGCAGTTTGTTGATTTTAAACCTTGAGAAGGTAATGATCTTTTTAGATAATGAATTTCCTTGCAAAAACTTGATTTATATTTGTTTTAGAAAAGCATTTGAAATGCTCATTTATTGAGATTTTGTGCAAACCATTACCGGTAATAAACTGTAAAGTTTAAAATTATAACTAAGATTATGCACAAGCTTCTATGGTAAATTTCAGGGATAGTATAAAAATTTGGCAACATTTATTTTGGTTTTGGTGTCAAACCAATAATTTAAACCAAAATAAGGAGGGGAAATTGAGCCCTAAATCAACATGACAGGTATGTCACTTTGGTGAATACACTGTGCATATGTCCGTGTTAGGCAAACTCCATGCAAATCTGTACAACTTGAAAACTCATCTGTCAACACAATTCATTTCAACTTTCAGGCTGAGCGCCCTTTAATTTCCCCCATATTAGGCAGACACAGCATGCAGCGCCATAGTTGAAATTATAAGTTTCCTGGGAATAACTTTTGGTATAGGCAGAAGCACATGAGACAGTCTAGGATTGTCCAGGCTAATGATGCCCCAATGGAATGGGTTTTTTAACCGAGAACATCTGCGGTGCATTTTGGAGGCTAATTCAACCTTTTATATTATATATATAGCTTTTGGTATCTGAGTAAAACATTTATATATGTTTACCCTCTGGTATGATTATTATAAAATGTAACAAACGTACAATTACAAACTAACGATTCAGAAGCCTGTAGGCAGCAAAACCTGTATACACTGCAACTTCAATATATCACTGTCCGTTATATCGCGTTGTCCAATAAATCGCGAATCGGCTATGACTCCCAAAAATCTGACGAGCATAATACCCAAATAAAATGTTTTAATCTGAGAATTTGATGAATTAAAATTTACGTTTCAAGCTAGTATTTCCCCTTTTTTCACCAACTTTAATCCAACATTCATAATCCAGTTTTGACCAGATTGTTTTCTTACATTGTACATCACTTTAACACCTGTGTACTGCGATAAACAATAGCCCCTCTTGTCAAACATCACAGGTCATTTCGGGTGTTACCATTCTGTATTGAATTTGCTTTGAACTGCCAAAACGCACCAGTGCACACATGAAGGTGTACACAATTACAGGGGTTTTTTTTTAGAGAAAGGGGAAGACGCTGGACGCTGGGTGAAAGGGGAAAAAAGAGTGCGAAAGAGACATATTAGGGGAAAAAATAAAAACTGTTCATTTCAATGTCTATAACTCATCAAAAGAGGCTTGTCTCTGTCCTTTTTGTTCTTAAACACATTTAACACGTATTAAAGTCAAAGTCCTTAATTAAGTTGCAGGTGTAGATCTAATTATGGGAAATGTTTTCAACTATATTTCTGTACTGGGGCCGGGGGACGATGTCAATGTTGTGATTTCAATTTCATGATGAATGGGTTGACGATCTGGATCTGCTACATTATTGGAAGGGAAAGGAGCGGCAGCTGCCGATTGTCTACTTTCACTTTCACAATGTTCGATGTTGATTGCCTCAGAATCCTGCTGGGTTATAACGGTTTTCGATGATTCTTTCTTAAAAAATGCCTCGATGCGTTCAGTATCTTCAGAGTCCAAATATTTCATTTTGTTTGTGTAAGAACGCCAATTGTGAGACATTTTTTTCTGTTTTCACGTTTATATCTTGGCTTGCACATAGCCCAGATGAAAATTTGACTGGTTTCCGGTAATTTATTGACGAAACACCCTTCTCGCGCAAGACCGGTATCCAGTAAAATAGTCACATGATTATTACGATTAGTTGCCCAGTTTACATGACGTAATTTAAGAGCTATATTTAGAATAACTGGGATTCCCAAGTTTTTTGTGTTTGTCTGGAGAGAGAGAGAGAAAGATCGTTGTACATGGTGCAAATTGGATAATTGTCGAATGCCCAAAGGAAAAATAAACATTTCTTTGAGAGAAAATATTCTATTTTGGTGAAAAATGATATTTTTGGTGGGGAAATTGTATTTTGAGGGGAAAAATTCTGGTAGGGGAAGACGCCGAATATCGGCGTCACTTTCTTAGTAAAAAAAACCCTGAATTATAACTGTAAATGTCACAAGTCAATACTGACCTATCTCAACAATCTGTGTGCGTTAGATACAGTGTAAACTACTTGCTTTTAATTTAAAGGTAAAGATCCCTCAGTTTGTCAAAAAGCACTACTATTAAAACCCATGCTTTCCATGCTTTTCATGAGAATGAATGACGTCATTTTGTACATGGGTCTAATTTGTGCATGCTTTCTTGAACAATACAACTCGGCAATGTTTTTCGGATTACAAATTTTATTATATGCATTTGAAAATACTCACAAGGAATAATGTTTTGTGTTATACCAATGAATAACATATGGATATAACACATAATTGAATAAGGTAGGTAAATAGCTTGTTTTGAGATTGCATAACGATGCTAATGCATACATATACATGCATACATAACCTTACAATTTATATCGCGCGCAGGATATATCATGGTCGCGATCTTTGGACCCCTTCAACCGCGATATATTGGAGTTGCAGTGTATGTAGGCCTACAAGGCTATAAAAAGTAAGGA
The DNA here is from genome assembly GCF_020536995.1 of Dreissena polymorpha. Taxonomy (NCBI): domain Eukaryota; kingdom Metazoa; phylum Mollusca; class Bivalvia; order Myida; family Dreissenidae; genus Dreissena; species Dreissena polymorpha. Next base: position 84,786,459 of record NC_068363.1, on the reverse strand, counting down.
ACATAACCTGTATATGTAGGCCTTCAAAGATATGTAAGGTACGGAACATAACCTGTATATGTAGGCCTACAAAGATATGTAAGGTAAGGAACATAACCTGTATATGTAGGCCTACAAAGATATGTAAGGTACGGAACATAACCTGTAAATGTAGGCCTTCAAAGATATGTAAGGTAAGGAACATAACCTGTATATGTAGGCCTACAAAGATATGGAAAGTACGGAACATAACCTGTATATGTAGGCCTGCAAAGATATGTAAGGTAAGGAACATAACCTGTATATGTAGGCCTACAAAGCTATAGAAAGTATGGAACATAACGTTTTTATGTTGGCCTACAAGGCTATATAAAGTAAGAAACATAACCTGTATATGTAGGCCTACAAAGCTATAGAAAGTACGGAACATAACCTTTATATGTTGGGCTACAAGTCTATAGAAAGTAAGGAACGTAACCTGTATGTAGGCCTACAAAGCTAAGAAAGTAGGGAATTATTATATCTTTGTATAGGCCTAGAAAGCTATAGAAAGAACCCTTCTCGAAAAAGTGCACTAAATGCGCATTTAATGCGCATTAAATGTACATTAAATGCGCATTTATTGCGCATGTTATTGGCACCGTATTTTTTGCTTAACAAGTGCATTTTAATCTGTTAAAAAAACACACTTTTTACTAGTGTGTTTATACATTTAAGTGTATTTTTTTTCCACGAAATAATACACTTAAGTGCGTTTATTGTGATAATAAGTGCGCTTAAGTTTATTTTTAAGTGCATTTATACACTTGAGTGTATTTTAAGACATACAAATAATACACTTCATGGTCAAAGTAAATTTTTTAAAGCGCATTAATACACTTGAGTGCATTTCAGGTCATTCAAATAATACACATTACAGAATTAAAAGCAAATTATTTAAGCGCATTTAATACACTTAAGTGCATTTCCAGTCATACAAATAATACACTTATCAGTAACTAAAGAAATCTTTCAAGTGCATCAATGAGTGTATTTTAACTCATACAAATAAAACACTTCATGGAGTATTCAAAGTGAATTTTTTAAGCGCATTAATACACTTGAGTGCATTTCCAGACTTACAAATAAAACACTTCATTGAGTATTCAAAGTGAATTTTTGTAAGCGCATTAATACACTTGAGTGCATTTCCACTGATACAAATAATACACCTTACAAAATTGAAAGTGAATTTTTTTAAGCGCATTAATACACTTGAGTGCATTCCCGGTCATACAAATAATACACCTTACAATATTAAAAGTGAATTTTTAAGCGCATTAATACACTTGAGTGCATTTTCAGACATACAAATGATAAACTTTTTGAAGTGTTGGAAGTGAATTTTTAAGCGCATTATACGCTCAAGTGTACTTTTCATCACTTCAAATTAATATGCTTAAAAATTAACCAAATTTAAAAAAAATCCCAGCATTTTGAAGTCAGCATTCATTCTTTAAATGAAAGGTTAGTGTAAAGTTTACACTAACCTTTCATTTAAAGAATGGCATTTTTTTTAAACGGAACATACGAGTTTTCTCAATTGGTTTTATGATTTTTTTCTCTTTTATTGTTGTTTCGTGTGCTGTTGTATCTGACTTTTTTCATCGTTGTCAATATGAATTACCTGTGTAAGTCTATACCGATGTTTTAAATCGTTGTCGACTCGATAATAGCTTACAAACATGCACTGAACCTAACAAATGTCTGTGCGTAGGTTGGATACTGGCAACAACAAAACCAAATAGTTGACACGGCCGATAGTTAAGATGCGTAGGGATTAAATCACGAGTGCAAAGCACGAGTGATTTGAAACCACGCATCTAAACTTCCGGTCGTGAGTTATTCAACAACAAACAATCAAGTACACGAATGATTTATACAATGTATATTATTTTTCTTGTGTACTATTTTATGTGAAGTTCCGCCCATAAAATAACTTTCGGCTGTTCTGTCAATCAGATCCGCAGCTTTCATTTAGTTAGATCTATTGCCAGTCAGTTCGCTGGTGGAAAATGTATCGGCATGTTTTGTTTAGTTACAGCGCATGTTTTCAGTGTATTCGGTCCGCTCACAATAATATGAATTATTGCAGAATATCCGATTTTCTTCTTTGTTTATATAAAAGTTTTCTGTATCATGCATGAAATGCACACTTTCCACGAGGATTATGAACATTGAAGTTTTCATCTCCGAAGTAACTGTCAACGATTTTATCGTCACGAGTACACATTAGGGACCGATTAGTGTACTAGGTATAAGCCAGTGAAATTATCGATTGATATTGACACGGGGTTATTCATGCATGACTAATACACAACCGCGCGAATTTTCGCTGCTTGGGGTCATACTCTGATACTAGTCGTCTGACACGCAATAAACTGGTCCTGACCAGTTTAGAGTCTGCAGTAAATGGTACAGATAACCGAAATACTAGTAATTAGGGTATGTTAGCATGTGCACTGTGTAATCGATTTCATGACATGGGAATTTTAGCACACAGAATCGGACCGACTGTTTGGGATTTTCAATCGGTCTTTCATGACCCCAATCGGTCTAGGACCGACAAAACTGAAAAAAATATGATCCCTGGTGTAAACACATACATAAAAAACAAAAAGCACAATACAATAGATAAATACACACTTTTATTAGAATGTTAAACCTTAAAAAACAAAAACAAATGTTACATATCTACATAAAAGAGAGGATTCAAACAGGCTATTGCCTATCTGGAATTAACAATTGAAAATATCAAGCTCTTACCAGTGATTTTTCTCCCCTCTGATTACCGGTAACTGATTAACAGCCAAATACAGGTGGTTTCCACTTCAAAAATATTAAAGTTTTCCCCTCCTTAAGCTGAAATGTTTTCCCTATCATTTACTAGATTTTTATATATTACATTAATTCCAAATCCCTTTTTAATATGGACAAAAGCAGCACATTTAATTCAATCATATTCTGGATCCTAATATATGATAAATGAACAGTATTCATGAAATTTATATAAATCTATACCTTATTTTTAAGATCTTCCTTTTTTTGTTCATTAATGCGCTAAAACATGCCCTTCTGAGAGCCAGTACGTACAGTTTGTTTTGAATTTCCAAAGAAAATCACTGCATACGTACAGGTTGTTTTGAATTTCCAAAGAAAATCACTGCATACATGCTGACAATATTTAGCACCTTAGCCCCTGTCACTATATTTGTTGTTATACACTGTTCCTTACAAAGAATGCATTCATAAACAACCCTTTATAGAGCACTTCACCAGCTGATCAGGTCTGAATACTACTGTCATGGTCTGCGAGGCGCTTCTCGTGCATGATCTCATTTGAGATCAGGTCCTGAAAGATATTTTATAATGTAAGTGTTAAATATTGCTGTTATGGTAATCTTGTTCAACAGTTGCTATAAATATCATAAATTTAAATCAAAACAAGTTTGTTGGCTTGTTGTTTTTGTTTGTTTATTTTTGCAATTTTAATCTCGTGATCACATGTGACTTAACGCTTTTCATAAATAATTTAAAGAAATTACGTTTGATAGAAAATACTGTTAATAAATGTACTAATATATGTGGTCTCCTTTGGCTGTGTGGACTGGTCGGAAGTGTGACGTCTTTGAATTGCAATAACCTTTATTATATAGTTTTACCTCTCAACAAATCCATCTTTTCTTGGTCAAGGACAAGCTACAGGGCACGGTTTCCCACTCCTGTTCCCCTCAAGTTGGCCTGCTCGTGCAGGGTAAAACCTGGTATACATGTCCATACATCAGGTAGTTCCCTTTTTGCTCCCTTTTTTGGCAGGCGATGATGCACATTCTGTCCAATGGATCTTCCGATCAATGTAAATTTCACCTTGGGGTTTAACCTTCAAATATAAAATATTAAAGTTCTGATTCAATACGGGGGAAAGAAATCTGTTCATTAATGACAAGAAATAGGTATAAATAAATTTTAAGATGACAATAACCATAAAATACAGCTATAATAATTCAAATGGTGTTTTTTTTCCTTAAAATTGCATTACGTGTACTCATCCAGTTACATTTCCCAGTGACAATACATAAATATGATAATGATCATAATTAATTTAATTAAAAAGAGATGCAGAAATGAAAATACAAACCTGTTACAGCTGTTCTTCAGCATTCCAAAAAAACAAAAACTGCAGTTGTTGATCACTTTAACCACCCACTTTGTATCTTCTTTGCAACAAACTTATTGTTGATTTACACATTGTAGTAAATACACATTGTTTTCATCACACAATAGTTCATGTGCTTAAAGAATTTCAAGACATTTGACACTAGAATTAATGTTGCTGAATTATACCTAAAAATTCAGCTCAATTCAAGTTGCTGAAACCAAATTGTTTACAAAAACATGGACTCTAGATTACACGGATATGAAACGGGACCGTTACGCCAAATATCTTGTTGTGTCTAAGTCACGTGACCGTGTCGTATCTGTCGATCTTTTATCGAAGCGCCGATGTTATACATTTGATGTACCCACTCACGTATTTTGTTAAATTATAGTTTCATTTCTAGGCCGATTTTGACAAATTATATATCATTAGAAAGCTTACGTAATGTAGTTTTCAGATATATAAATATATATTAAGTTTCTCTTCTGATTTTGGCAGCTCGGCGAGTTATAACTTTAACTTTTGCAAATATCATACCGTTTTGGAGTTTTAGAATCTAGATTTACGGTTGACATGTTCGTACTTTATACCGATTTGTAGCGTTTATATTTGGAGTTCAGTTTAAAAAATAACATCTTGCTTAGGAGAATAGAATTCTGTATATGATAGAAAAAAAAATGGTTTAAAAATGAAAGCAAGTAAGGAATGAAGGCGGAAATAAGTAGCGCGCGGTCCTAACGAACCGAACTGATGGCGATTATGCTTTTGTTTAGATACCGACCATTGAATTTCCTTTGCCACGATTATTATATTTTTTATGGAATATATTGAAATATTTTGTTCTAGAGACATATCCATAAAGCTAAGTATTAATGAAGCTTAATAAATTTACGATTTCAGCTCTTGATTATAACACAGAAAGGGTGTTAATTTTATGATGAAACAGCGTATACAAATGTATAGCGGACCCTCTTGATATTTTTCGGCTTTGCATACTTCAAATATAATGGGTGTCAAAACATTCATCGTTTGTTGTTTATTATCAAAAAGGTAATTATGTAAAATTATATGAAAGGTTATTAACCATAAATTATCAATTAATTAAAATTATTTAAAGATTCTTGAAAATCACGGTCAACTGTCTATGCATGTATATTGAAATATCTTTATAAGTTAACAGAGTTATAAATATATAGAATTCTAAATTAAAACTCTGTATTATTTGTATTTTTCGGAAAGATTATTTAACCCAGTTGTGGTCAAATGAGAATGCTGTTTTTAATTATGTTGTTCCGTACACTACCATACACTCTTTATAGGACTACGAAATGACGGAGTTTTTTTACCGGTACCCGCTAAATACGTTAAATGTTAAGTATTAGATTTTTTAAATGTTTAAAATGTACATGTATAGGTATTAAGCACTTATAATTATTGTGATTTAGCTGGCTGACATCTATACAGTATTTAGTTTATGGCAATCTGTATGGGCAGATGACTATAAATGTTTTCAATACGCTACATAGCTTATAAACGCAAAATTGAGTATTTGGCGTTACATTACTCCAAGAAATGACCACTAATACCACGAGAAGACATGGAGGTATCATAAAAAGTGTAATCTGACCAGACATTGCCACCTGTGGTTAGGGACCAATATACAAGTATAGGTCCCTGCTGTGGCGTATGACACCATAGTGTTATTTAGTATTGGTCGGCACAGTTTCTGATCATAACGAGATAATTGGTCTGTGCTGAACACAGGGGCAATAAAACCACAGATCTATCAATAAACAAGATTATTGAGATATCTTTTTTTGAACACCGCGATAAAAATGCTCAAACCATGGACTCTAGATTACACGGATAAGAAACATGGCAACATTCTCAGAATCATCACTGCTATATGTGTAATCACCTAACAATTCGTCTAAAAATAATTTATATATTTGAGTTGAAGACGATGTACTGTTGTTTAAGTCTGAATAAACTATCTGTCTGCCTGTCTAAATCCAAGCTGTCATCGTCCCGGTGAAAAAAATCTGATTTTCAATAGTTGGACATGATGCCCTGATGTCAAAATACGAAATGACCCGCGTAACACGGACCGTGATTTTCAAGAATCTTTAATAAATTGATAATTTAAGGTAAATAACATTTCAAATAATTATACATAATTACCTTGTTGATAATAAATAGCAAACGATGAATGTTTTTGACACCCATTTTATTTCAAGTATGCATGCAAAGCCGAATAATATCGAGAGGGTCCGCTATATACGCTGTTTCATCATAAATTTTACACCCTTTCTGTGTTATAAACAAGAGCTGAAATCGTTAATTTATTAAGATTAATTTATAATAAGCTTTATTGATATGTTTCGTGAACAAAATACTACAATATATTCCATAAAAAATATAATAAGATGGCAAAAGAAATTCAATGGCCCGTTTCTAAACAAAAGCATAATCGCCAAGACCGTAGCATCAGTTCAGTGCGTTAGGAACGCGCGCTACATTTTCCCGCCTTCATTCCTTAATTACTTTCGTTTTTAAACAATTTTTTTTTCTATCGTATACAGAATTCTATTCTCCTAAGCAAGATGTAATTTTTAAAACTGAACTCCAAATATAAACGCTACAAATTGGTATTAAGTACGAACATGTCAACCGTAAATCTAGATTCTAAAACTCCAAAACGGTATGATATTTGCAAAAGTTAAAGTTATAACTCGCCGGGCTGTCGAAATCAGAAGAAAAACTTAATATATATTGATATATCTGTTTACTACGTAACGTAAGCTTTCTAATGATATATAATTTGTCAAAATCGGCCGAGAAATGAAACTTTAATTTAACAAAAGACGTGAGTGGGTACATCAAAATGTATAACCTCGGCGCTTCGCTGTACGCTAATCGTAAAAGATCGATAGCCACAACACGTTAAAACGCGCGGTGGTAAAACATAAAATGTGTATTTCTTGTGTTTAACTCGCTATAAATCCATTAATAACAACGGAAATATACTAAAAGTTATATTTTTTTGAAAGAGGAATTAATAAGCAACAAGATAACGTATAAACCAATAAAATCGGATGAATAGTTTTTGCATAAGATTGAATTTACTACAGTAAGGGTCAAATACTCGATTCATCTCCTGTCAATATACACTCCGTGACAAAAATAACTTCCTGTGCTCCAAATAACTTGCTGTGCTCCAACCAATCAAAAGTGGTTTGTTTTCAAATAGATGGTCACAGAACCAATCAAAATTCTATAAACACCCCTTTGTTTTGGCTAGATGGAGCACTGATAGGGATTAGTGTTTATGATGCTAATTGATCTCTTATCTGATCCTGATCTTATCTGATATTTATTGAATAATACACAGCACACTTAGCATATTATATTTAATTGTGAATATTTCAATATAACATACAGAATGGTGTTAGGAAATAAATATAATATTATAAATATTATTTAAATTGTCTTTTAAAATGTATGTTAATAGTCAATGTGGTAGACATTAATTGAATTGGGGTTAAATATCAGTGTAAGAAAGTTCAAATACTTGTTTTTTATGTTGTGGAGATATAACTGATTCTGGCAAGCCCACATAATTTTTTTGACACTTTCAATATTTTTAATTATTTACCCACAGCCTGATTTAGTTGTACTTTTCCCTTTAAAAGCTGCTCTACTGATTCACATATTTTATGAGCAGACAAATTGTAATAATAAGACCATAAAAATTATGTGAAGATAAAAAAGAATTCAGTACAATCCTCCTATTAAACACTATATCTCTGTCCTTTAACTTCAGTTATTTGCTATAGTGTTGCTCTTTTTTATGAAGATGCACTAAAACTACACTTGTACAGAAAGAATATTTTTTTTGCAAATCAGAAGACACACTAATATGCACAAAAAATGCACTTCATTAAAAAAAATGCACTTATTGCATAAAAAGATGCACTTTGTCTACAGAAGATACACTTAAAGTACAGTAAAATACACTTAAAGATAATGAAAATACAGAAAAAATGCACTTTAGTGCACTTAATTATGAAAAAATGCAGAAAAAATACACTTTTCTGTAAAAATGCAGAAAAAATACACTTTTTAAAGCGTATTTTGTTAAAAAGTGTATTTTATTTTGAGAAGGGAAGGGAACATAACCTGTGTATGAAGGCCTAGAAAGCTAAAAGAAGAAGGCAGCTTAATCTGTCATTAAGTTCTACCTGTTGGATTAAGTGCCATAAGTATTGTAATCTAACTAAACACATTTTTCCACGGAAAGATCATGCATAAAACTAATATTTTTAAAAGATAATTAATATTTTTAAGTATTTTGTCAGTCTTAAAACTTCAAAATAACAGTTGCAAAATTGTATCTCTTGACGTACATCTAATTTAAGATATCTTTATAATCAAGTTGTACTATAGTTGAATTTGTTCAAGCAAAAGAAATATTTTCAAAACATTTCACTATCAAAAATAATGCATTATTCTCACTGCAATTGTTACTTTCTTCAAAAATATATATGTTGAAAAGTACACCCTGATAATTACAATCAACAGCACAAGCCACATTCCATAATATAGAAAATTTCAATATCTCAGTGAGTTATGACGGAATGAGAACCACGAAAACAGGAACAATCTATAGACATTATACAACTAGCCATAAAGAATATATATGAATAGCTTCTTATGGGAAACAATGAACTTGAATGTTTGACATGTGGTCAATATGAGAAGAAAAAGAAAATTTAGATAGTACTGCTCAGCTGTGCATTTGATTGGTAACTATAAACACTCAATAAATGTCCATTAACTGCAGATTTGGTTAAATGCAGTTCAGATCTGAATATCACTAGCTAAACATCGATGTAAGGAAAGTGATTCTTATTGTAGAATGAATTAAATTTTTAAACGCATTCTACAATTCATATTCTGTTGAATGTACAGGGCTTGTGCATTAATATAGTTTTAAGTAAGTAATAATCTAACAACCTTAACCTAACAACATCTGTTCACTGAAACAGTTAAACACATTATATACCAATGTTTTTGTAGTATAAAACACATTATTAGTTAACAAACAGTATATTGAAGTTCAAATCTTCCATCCATACATTGAAACTAATTAGCACTCATCAAGTGACACACAAATCAAATTAAGGATAAATCTACTATTCATTAATCATACTGGAAGTCACTTTTAAAAAGCCTCAAGGTGCCTCATTAGTGCCTCCTGAAATACATTAATCAATATCTTACAATATCTGTAAACGTGGGCTGATAAAATGCTTAAAATCAAATACAGTTCCAGACGTTTAACACATTTGGATAAAGTTCTCCCACAAGCCAAATAGAACTGCTGAAATGACAATAGATTAGCGGAATATTCTCTGGGGCAAATATGTATCATACACGCAATGTATTCTTTGCACATTCTTTATGAAAGCGGTCCTTTATGGAGAAAAAAATAAATAAAATAAGACATGTTTGATAGGCAACATAATAGTCAAGAAATGCATACAAATAGTTTGCTTCCAGGAAACATGTATAAACAAATATACCTATAGTTACATTGTTCAAACCTGGGGAGAGAGAAATCTTTGTCTGACTTTTTTGTACCATAAATACAATCCTAATATTGTACAACTTCAATGAAATTCCATGTTAGATATAATTTTAATAAGTTAATAACATACACTGCAACTCCAATATATCGCGGTTGAAGGGATCCAAAGATCGCGCCCACGATATATCCAGTGCGCGATATAAGTCCAGAAAGGTCTCAATATATAGCGTAGCATATAATGTGTCAAATTTCACCATTGTTTACAGTTCATTTACGGCGCCGCTATATATTCCGGTCGTAATAATTGCAACTTAATTATAACATGTGCAATTTGAACTGAAAAAATAATATCGTAATATTTTTTGATTATCGTGATAATTGTAATGCCATTATCTATTTTTATTTTCAGGTACGATCTAAAATCAACTGAACGAAAAGTATAAGCGTAAAATACGTATGAAGACGTATGCAGTGTACGTGTGCTAACGTTCGAATCTACCCTAACAGATGGTCCGCAAGACAAAGGAAACAAACCACTTTAATTTAAAATTGTTTTTATTTTATATTTACAGACGTAACGAGATTCATCACAAGAAGAATGCGCAGTTCTAACAAAAATATGGCGGACATGACATTTGTTGAATTGTTAATAAAGAATATGTAAGGACCCGATATCGGCATTCCTTCTGTGCGAGCCTGCATGAACCAGGTCATCTCGGCATTATCGAGCTCGTTGTCTTCAGCGCTCCGGAACCGTTTACGTTTTTGGTCCGATATGTCCATATCAGACAATGCTGCTCTCAACTTATCTTCGTCTTTCAGCTATCCCCGTAGTGTACCTTTGGGGACACCGAATTCCTTTATTACAGACGATCGAGACTGACCAGATTTTACCTTCTCTATGATCTCGATTTTTTCAGTTATCGAGAACTGTTTTTGTTTATGTGTGGCGGTAGTGCTTGTAGCAATTTTGGTTAGTAATTCGTGTACAGAGACAGAATGCCCAATAGCGAAATTTAACGCTTTATATACCAATAAACTGACATTACTATCGAGGATGTGACACTAATAACTCAAGTGCTGCAAACAACTCAAACGTGTGAAAACAACACTGTCACTTATGGTCTGTTTTCACGCTTCACTGCGTGTCAAGTAAGCAGCGAAATAACGAGTGAACTAGCCAGCACCGGTTTTTATCGCAGTTGGTATATTCTCAGCTTAAAACTTTATAACAAAAAAAATAAAAAAAACTACATTTAGTGATTATTCTCGCCGGATTTTTTGGGAGCCATAGGCGACTCGCGATATATTGGACAGCGCGATATAACAGACCGCGATATATTGGAGTTGCAGTGTATAATGGCAACTGATACATGATAAATTCTACTTATAGTTCTTATAGGAATGAAAACAATATGTTTTTGTCATCACAGCTTAAGCCATGAACTATTTTTAAGCTGATGCACTCAACAGTTCATTAATGTTATCAGGATATTAATTTAAATCATTCCCATACAATACTTACAATTCCCAAAATAGCCCACATATGAGCTGATTATATTATCTCCGAATACAAAATCATAGCGCAATAAAAAGCTAATAACTTCATCTAAATAGGCAGAATTACCTTGTTTACCCAATTAATGACAAAACCACCGACCCAATACGTCATGGGATCTCCCATTAATACCATGGCAAGCAAAAGATAATGCAGTTGCAAATGTCATATATATTTGCAAAATGGTAATGATAAAACCACCGACCAATATAATGCGTCATGAAATCTCCCATGGCAAGCAAAAGATATGCGTCACATCTATTTTCAGAATGGTATAAGCTGCAAAACAAATAGATCAATGATTCATTTGGGATGGAGGTTTTCAAATTGACCTGAATTTGAGCAAATGCCCATTGATGGAAAATAATACACATATAAGTTTGACTGTTGGAAGGCCAAAAACAGACTACAACCTTAAACAGTGAATGAAATAAAAAATTATACTTTTGTTAGACCTTGCTAGAAACCAAACTGACAATAAACACAAATAGACCTCTGCAAGGTGTGGTACGAAATAAACATTGGGGAAACTTGGTGAAACAAGAAACCGTCGGAGACGGGTGATGCTCCCCAAATTTTTTTTTGTCACAATATTGCACTATATATTCAGATAAAAGGAAACGTCATGAGGGCACAGTAGTTGGGGGGACAAGAATTTTTTATAGAAAATTTTAAAGGGCCATAACTCTGTGAAAAATCATCCGACCAGAACCCGCTGATAATATGCACATCTCCTCTTGGTAGTGAAGCTTCCCATAAAGTTTCATTGAATTCCGGTCATAAGTTGCTGAGAAATGACCCGGACAAAAATTGTGCACAGACGGACGGACGGACACAAGGGGGGACAGACGAAGCGGCCACTATATGCTTCCCCCGAAATAAATTTTGGGGAAGCATAAAAAGAAACCTTTGTGCCACCTCACACTAAACAGACACGGCAAAAAAGAGATCATGGTGAAAAAAACACAACAAATAGATCTGGGTGAGACTAAGAAACAAATAGATCTTTTTTAGACATGTCAAGAAACAGACCTTTGTGAGACATGGCAACAAATAGATCTTTTTAATACATGGCAACAAATAGACCTTTGTGAGACATGCCAATAAATAGATCTTTGTTAGACATGGCACAAAATAGATCTTTGTGAGACATGGCAACAAATCCACCTTTGAGACATGGCAACAAATAGACCTTTGTAAGACATGGCAATAAATCAATCTTAGTGAGACATGGCAACATACATCTCTGTGAGACATGTAATAAATAGATCTTTGTGAGACCTGACAAAACATACATCTCTGTGAGACATGTCAATAAATATCTCTTTGTGAGACATGGCAACAAATAAACCTTTGTGAGACATGGCAATAAATGGACCTTTGTGAGACATGCCAATAAATAAATCTTTGTGAGACATAGCAACAAATAGACCTTTGTGAGACATGGCAATAAATAGACCTTTGTGAGACATGTCAATAAATAAATCTTTGTGAGACATGGCAAGAAAAAGCTCTTTGTTAGACATTCAAGCATATACCTTTGTGAAACATGCAAGAAATACAGTTTTTAAAAACATATTGAGAAATAAATCTGTGTGAGACATTGCATGAACTATACTTTCTTGTGGCATTGTAGAACATAGATCTGTGTAAGACAGTGCATGAATTATACTTTCTTGTGGCATTGTAGAACATAGATCTGTGTAAGACAGTGCATGAACTATACTTTCTTGTGGCATTGTAGAACATAGATATGTGTAAGACAGTGCATGAACTATACTTTCTTGTGGCATTGTAGAACATTGATCTGTGTAAGACAGTGCATGAGCTATACTTTCTTGTGGCATTGTAGAACATAGATCTATACTTTCTTGTGGCATTGTAGAACATAGATCTGTGTAAGACAGTGCATAAAACTATACTTTCTTGTGGCATTGTAGAACATAGATCTGTGTAAGACAGTGCATGAACTATACTTTCTTGTGGCATTGTAGAACATAGATCTGTGTAAGACAGTGCATGAACTATACTTTCTTGTGGCATTGTAGAACATAGATCTGTGTAAGACAGTGCATGAACTATACTTTCTTGTGGCATTGTAGAACATAGATCTGTGTAAGACAGTGCATGAACTATACTTTCTTGTGGCATTGTAGAACATAGATCTGTGTAAGACAGTGCATGAACTATACTTTCTTGTGGCATTGTAGAACATAGATCTGTGTAAGACAGTGCATGAACTATACTTTCTTGTGACATTGTAGAACATAGATCTGTGTAAGACAGTGCATGAACTATACTTTCTTGTGGAATTGTAGAGCATAGATCTTTCTAAGACATGGCAATAAATAAACATATGTGTTACATTGTGAGAAATAAATATTTGTGTGTCATTGCAACAAATAGATCCTTGTGTGACAATTTGAGTAATAGCTCTTTGTGAGACATTGCAAAGATGAAAACTTTGTATGAACTAATCCTTAAGGCAGAAACAAACTTATTATTGATAATCCATTTAATTACTTTAAAAAAACATTTTAGACTCTCTCAGCTTAAATAAGCTTCTGACTACATTATACAAGGTGTTATTGTCTTTTGAAGCCATTTAGTAAGCAGCCTGAGGCACTTCTAGTGTTCTGGTAGCGTCTCTTAGTTGTTAGAGGCAATCAAAACATTTCTGTGGGGGCCATCATTAGTCTGGACAACCCAAGATTGTCTCCCCTTTAACATGGCTGCTCCCAGCAGACTATACCCATGGCACTGCCAGTTAATTCTTGTGTGGAAAATCAAAGGGTAATCAGGCTGAAAGTGTGTTCAGATTTGTATTGACAGCTGAATTTTCAAGTTGGTTCAGATATGCATTGGCACAAGTTTTTCTTGCACTGTTTACACAGTGTGTTCACTGCCAGGAATATCTTGAGTTTACTTCTGTAGCTGATTATAAGATTAATAGATAACACCACCAGATATAAATATATGCTATATATATATTGTGGTAAGTGGTATCCATTAAAGGATAACAATAATATGTGTTGTCATCTATTTTCTAATACTACAAGAATGAAATGACCTGATTTCAAGTAACAAGAAATAATACATAATAAAGATATAGAAAGCGATGCCATAAAGGGGAATACGAACCACTTCTTACGTACAGAAAATAGTTTTTGTTTAACAACCCCAACTTGTTGGCAACAATGGAATAAAGAATTAAACTGTGACTTATGTTGACAGTTTTTGTTAAACTATAACAAATAAGGCAAGAAGAATAATATAAAGATTTACACTCTGCTTGATTGCATTATTACCATCTTTTAGATACCAAATTAGCGTTATTATGTTATAGGAAAACGTAAGTTCATGTTACCAGACTTGTATTTCTGACTTGAGCACTCTCTGAATTGGCATTGAAAGTGTAGTAGAAATTAGCATCTATATAATGTTCTTAGTTCTTAGGTGAAGGATTAATAAAATTTGCAATATTGATTTTTGTGCCACTGTGAATATCTTGTTCTCTCATTCGGTTTATTTTCCTTTATGCTTAATATTTTGTAACATTTTTTTTGGTAATGAAATCTGTTACATTAATTTTTTTCTCCAGTGGCAAGAACATGCAATGTGAAATGCATCGTAGATGTTCATCATTACCACATTTAGAGTAGTATATCCGTAAATTCTTGATTGAACAAGTGGAACAGTGTTTACTTACCATTCAAGCATGATGATTAAGCTTAAGAATATAAAAAATTGAACAAACAAATAAACCACGCAAATAGAAAACGCTGTCATCCGCGCAGTAAAATTACTGACTTTGGCAGGAAGTTATTAGTTAGATTATAGACCTGTTCCACTTGATAAAGATGTGAATTTTCCCTCCATATTAGATTTTTTTATTCCCTTATAAGCTGTATTTTGAAACCAAAAAAACAGAATAAATGTGGCCACATTTTTAAACTATCGCTTCAATTTACCATTGAAAGAAGTGCCTAAAACTTAGTTAATGTTTAACATAAGAGTACATAAATGTTTTTTAACAAAATATCAACAAATTTTGATCTTCAATGCTTTCACAGTTTTTTCACCATTTTAGGAATGGGGCGCTGTCCCTTTAAATTGGCAAAATTCGCTTTGTGTTTTGACAAAAATTGGGAAATTAGTGTTGTTGATGTTTTGCTAAAAAATGCTTCAAATTGAGAATAGAAATGTTTTCAGTATTATTTTTACTAAGGTAGAACTTATATGGCTGGTTGGGAGATAAACAAAATACAAAATGTTGAAATTTAAATTTAAAAAAAAATGGGGTAAGGGGATTCTTCAATTGGGCATTTTTAGCTTCCAGTTGGGAAAAATATAGACTGTTTTCAATTGGGAATGGGGCCGAATACTGGACCCGATTTTTTTCGAACAAAACCACTGGCTTTTTATTTCTTAAACAATTCTAAAACAAGCTTTTGCAACTTAATTCAAAAACTGAAAAGCAAATTATCTTTTCACAGTTAAAAACCAACACACAGTTACACACTTGTTTCCCTAATAACTTTGCAATGCAACTACTGGTTAAAGCTTAATTTTCCTGGGGGAAATATACATGGTTGAATAAATTATTTGCTTGCTCCTCTGGCATCTTCCTGAAAAACCTGTTTGTATAAAGAGGCACCCTAAGAAATTAGTGCAATACATTAATTAAAATTGCGTGGATGCCTCTGCCTTTACTGCATTTTTATCCAAATTATTTTATTGAGAAGAATATCCTCAATATTAATTTTCCAATCTCTTGGAAAATTCGATCCTGCGGATGACATTATTATTCTCAAAAGTTGCACTTCCAGAGGTTTACTTAAATAAAACTAACAATGTGTTACTAACTATAGAATTCATTAATATTGCAAATATAAACCAATATGCTCATATCTTTTTAATTAATAAATGCTCTTATATTTTCTTTTACTGTGTGGTATTTTAAGTGGAAAAGGTTGTTGAAACTGTTGAACAAAAAATCAAATTTAGTCACAAAAAGCTCCGTGGACATGCCTTTGTGAAAACTGCAAGGTTTTTTCTTCTTAGCAAATAAAATCATTGATAGGTAAGAACTTTTGGTGAGGGATGGAAAAAATGCCAAATTTGTTTTACTTTCTATAGCTTAGTAAGCCTACATATACAGGTAATGCTCCCTACTTTCTATAGCTGTGTAGGCATATAGATATACAGGTTATGCTCCCTACTTTCTATAGCTTTGAAGGCATATAGATGTACAGGTTATGCTCCCTACTTTCTATAGCTTTGTAGGCTTTATATAGAGGTTGTTCTCCCTACTTTCTATTGCTAAGTAAGCCTACATACACAGGTTATGCTCCCTTCTTTCTATAGCTTTGTAGGCTATACATTGAGGTTGTTCTCCCTACTTTCTATAGCTTAGTAAGCCTACATATACCGGTAATGCTCCCTACTTTCTATAGCTGTGTAGGCATATAGATATACAGGTTATGCTCCCTACTTTTTATAGCTTTGTAGGCATAAAGATATACAGGTTATGCTCCCTTCTTTCTATAGCTGTGTAGGCATATAGATATACAGGTTATGCTCCCTACTTTTTATAGCTTTGTAGGCATATAGATATACAGTTAATGCTCCCTACTTTCTATAGCTTTGTAGACATAAAGATATACAGGTTATGCTCCCTTCTTTCTATAGCTGTGTAGGCATATAGATATACAGGTTATGCTCCCTACTTTTTATAGCTTTGTAGGCATAAAGATATACAGTTAATGCTCCCTACTTTCTATAGCTTTGTAGACATATAGATATACAGGGTATGCTTCCTACTTTATATAGCTTTGTAGACATATAGATATACATGTTACACTCCCTACTTTATATAGCTTTGTAGGCATATCAATATACAGGTTATGCTCCCTACTTTCTATAGCTTTGTAGGCATATAGATATACAGGTTATACCCCCTACTTTCTATAGCTGTGTGGTCTTTATATATAGGTTGTTCTCCCTACTATCTATAGCTTTGTATGCATATAGATATACATGTTATGCTCCCTACTTTCTACAGCTTTGTAGGCTTTATATAGAGGTTGGTCTCCTTACTTTCTATGACTTTGTAGGTATATAGATATACATGTTATAATTCTCCCTACTTTCTATAGCTTTGTAGGCTTTATTTAGAGGATGGTCTCCTTACTTTCTACAGCTTTGTAGGCATTTAGATATACAGGTTATGCTCCCTACTTTCTATAGCTTTGTAGGCTTTATAGAGAGGTTGGTCTCCTTACTTTCTATAGCTTTGTAGGCTTTATATAGAGGTTGTTCTCCATACTTTCTATAGCTTCATATGCCTGCATATCCAGGTTATGCAGCATACTTTCTATTTCCCACAGGCCTGCATATCCAGGTTATGCTGCATACTTTCTATTTCCCACAGGCCTGCATATCCAGGTTATGCTGCATACTTTCTATTTCCCACAGGTCTGCATATCCAGGTTATGCTGCATACTTTCTATTTCCCACAGGCCTGCATAAACAGGTTATGCTGTATACTTTTTATAGTGTATAGGCCTGCATAAACAGGTTATGTTCCATACTTTCTATAGTTTAAAGGCCTGCATATAAAGGTTATGCTGCATTCTTTCTATAGTATATAGGCCTGCATATACAGGTTTGCTGCATACTTTCTATAGTTTATAGGCCTGCATATACAGGTTATGCTGCATACTTTCTATAGTTTATAGGCCTGCATATACATGTTATGCTGCATACTTTTTATAGTGTATAGGCCTGCATAAACAGGTTATGCTGCATACTATCTATAGTTTATAGGCCTGCTTCTACAGGTTTTGCTGCATACTTTTAATAGTGTATAGGCCTGCATATACAGATTATGCTGCATACTTTCTATAGTTTAAAGGCCTGCATATAAAGGTTATGCTGCATTCTTTCTATAGTTTATAGGCCCGCATATACAGGTTTTGCTGCATACTTTGTATAGTGAATAGGCCTGCATATACAGGTTATGCTGCATACTTTCTATAGCTTATATGCCTACATACACATGTTATGCTGAATACTACGTATACATGTAGCTTATAGGCCTGTATATACAGGTTATGCTTCCTACTTTCAATAGCTTTGTAGGCCTAAATATACAAGTAATGTTGCATATTTACTTTAGCTTATAGGGCTGCATATATGTAGGTAATGCTGCATACTTTCTATAGCTCATAGAATTGCATATACAGGTTGTGCTGCGTATTTACTTAGCTTTATAAACCTACATACACAGATACAGCTGTCTATATTAAATAGCTGTTCAGGCCTAGTACACATACTCGTTATGAGCCTTTTTCTGGCCATTTTTGGAAAAATGCACATTGGGGATTGTGATTGTTTATGCTCAAAAAGTCCACTGATTTGTGAAAAACTTATGTAATATTACTCTTTATTACATGTAAAATTTAAAGTATAAGAACAGAATCATGAATCCTTCAAATACTCAACTTTTTGAAAATATGCCAAACATTCCAATCCAAAATTTCAATTTAAATATTAAATTTGTATGCAAATAAATTTTAAGAAAAATGTATAACTGCCAAGTCACATTTTTGGTTGAGTGCAGATGAATTGTGTGTATCAGCTTTTGTTTAGACAACATCACCCATCAATTCACTAGATGATAATTGGCATGCAAGGGAAAGTGTAGTGTCTTCAGTGGTTTGGTCTGTCATTTTGCAAGGGTGTTTATACACAGTGTTAAATCTATTGTCCAAAATAATTTAAACCTTTCCCCCATAAGGAGAAAAGTGAAAATGGCTTTTGCAACCAGCATAAAACCAAAACAGCCTATGAGTAACTTGATAGCCATACAACTAAATTTGGGCACAACTTCTGGTGATTCTGAAACTGGTATAATAGTTACAAGAAATGGCAGTCACCTAAACTTAGTCATGTAAGTAAACTTAATAGCTAGCAAGGTTCAAGTCTTCCATTATTTTGTTAAGTTTTCGGAAAGTTGACACCAAATCTTTACTGACATTAACAGTTGTTTGAAAAGAAATAATGACACAGTACAGAAACAGAAATGTGTTTGATTTCATTAGAATTTGCTTAAATTGGAAAAGGTCAAGAAATAATTTTTAAAATGTGTTCAACATTCAGTACATATGTCTGCTGATCAGGTTAAATGCATCTGTTATGGTTACTTACTTTGGGTTGAATATTTTAGACACAAACGCTTTCATGAACCCCATGCACTCTAGGGTGAGGTCATCTGGCTGGCTGTCCAGGCTATACTGTGAACTCCATGATTTCTCCGACCCCATTGAATCGAGCCGACGTGAACTTCTTTCATACTCTGGCTCAGACGACTCCACACTGACTTGGTTAGCAAAGTCTCTTGCTATCTCAGTGTCAGCCTTAGATTCAGACTCTTCAAAAACTTGTTCGACCCCTGAACCATCTTCACTACTTATGCTTGTAAACGATTTTTCAGCAGATCTGAAACTATCTCGAGACTTGGGATTGACTCGTCTAGGATGAAAGTCTTCTAATTCTGGTTCATCAAAAGAAATTAAATCACCCATCGGTAAAAGTGTTCTTCTTTTATTGATCGTCGGATCACTAACAACTGCAGGCTCTGCTACAACTGGTTCGGGCTGATGTTCGACGTAATCATCAAACAGCATTTCGTCCACAGTGCTGGACCTGCGTTTAGTGGAAGAGAATGTTGGAGCTTTTGCCTTATCCTTCTCAATGTAGGTGTTTTTATCACCGTTTGCATATTTTTCACATTTTTCAGAATCACTTGAATGGCCGCTGGAGATTTTGGGGGAACTTGTAGAACTTCTTCGCCCGGTTTTGTTTGGATTGTAGGGCGGGGGAGGAATGGGAGGTGGTGTCTTCTTGCCCTTCTTGATTACCTGGCTTCCCGTTTTTTCTGGTGTTGGCGTTTTGCTGCTTGGGCTATAGAGAGGTTCATCAAAACTCATGTTCACTCCAACAACATGATAAATGTCGTCGTTAACGCTACTTCCTGTGCTGGCTAAACTGCTCTGACGTGGGTACCTGGTTGTAGCACGATCATTCTGATTCCTATCCATGGAAGCCGCCCGCTTCACATTCTCTCTGTTCTTTTGGATTTTCTGTATAGGATTTACCTCCGCAACAACAGTGGTGTGAACAACAGAAGCTTGTTTTGGGTATTTTTCCTGCAAAGCATCTGATATCTTACGGTTCAGCGGGTAAACCTTCGCCTCCGGTAACGTGGGTCCATCAGAATCACTCAGGCTACTTCCACTGGAACTACGCTTCATCAGTGTGGCGCCTACACTTTCAATTTTATTTGAAAGATCATTCATTAGTCCATTTTTCTTGGCAATTACTGAGCTGAAAAACCTAGAAGTTCCCTCTGAAAAGCTCTCACTCCCAGATGACAATTTTCTTCTTATATCCATTTTCAACGCTTTTAGAGAAACTGCATCCAATAGAATTAAAAAAATTTAATTTGATCTTGATGAAACTTTCCTAATCAAATTTTTTGGCATCTGTCCTCCATTTTGCAGCATACTTAACATTCCTGAAAACACAAACAAATCTAAAAATACCATTTTGTGATAATTAAATAGCCATTAAAACAATTATTGCAGACAATCATAGCAAAGAAGAAATTGACATTAGTTTTATAAAATAACAATTTAAATTTTAAATGTGTGGGGATCAAATAAGGACCAATTTAGAAATTGTCCTCAAGGAATTGACAAATATAAACTAGTTCAGGCCCAATTGCTTTCTTTTAACAAGAGCTGTCAGAGGACAGCGCGCTCGACTATTCCAGTGCTTGACATAATAACATAAGCCATCATTGGGGAAATTGTTCATATTCAATAATTTATTAGACGATCTTTCAAAAATAACAAGAGGGCCAAGATGGCCCTAGTTTGCTCACCTGAGAGGAGTCGGTTCATTTAATCTTTACCAAATGTCAAACTTGACCTAGATATTGTCCAGACAAACATCCTGGTCAAGTTTCATCATTATTTCATCTGCGAGTCATGATCAATATACCTATGAAGTTTCAAGATCCTAAGCGTAAGCATTCTTGAGTTATCATCTAGAAACCATTTTTCTAAGTTGAGTCACCGTGACCTTGACAGCCATTGTGTGAATACGTTATTTGGCACTGTGACCTTGACCTTTGACCTAGTGACCTAATAATCAATAGGGGTCATCTGCGAGTCATGATCAATATACCTATGAAGTTTCATGAACCTAGGCATAAGCGTTCTTGAGTTATCATCTAGAAACCATTTTACTATTTCAGGTCACCATGACCTTGACCTTTGACCTAGTGACCTGAAAATCAATAGGGGTCATCTGCGAGTCATGATCATTGTACCTATGAAGTTTCATGATCCTAGGCATAAGCGTTCTTGAGTTATCATCCAGAAACCATTTTACTATTTCAGGTCACCGTGACCTTGACCTTTGTCCTAGTGACCTGAAAATCTGTAGGGGTTATCTGCGAGTCATGATCAATGTAGCTATAAAGTTTCATGATCCTAGGCATATAAGTTCTTGAGTTATCATCCAGAAACCATTTTATTATTTTGGGTCATCGTGACCTTGACCTTTGTCCTAGTGACCTGAAAATCTGTAGGGGTTATCTGCGAGTCATGATCAATGTAGCTATGAAGTTTCATGATCCTAGGCATATGCGTTCTTGAGTTATCATCCGGAAACCATTTTACTGCTTTGGGTCACCGTGACCTAGACCTTTTACCTAGTGACCTGAAAATCAATAGGGGTCATCTGTGAGTCATGATCAATGTATCTATGAAGTTTCATGATCCTAGGCATAAGTGTTCTTGAGTTATCATCCGGAAACCATTTACTATTTCGGGTCATCGTGACCTTGACCTTTGACCTAAAAATCAATAGGAGTCATCTGCGAGTCATGATCAATGTACCTATGAAGTTTCATGATCCTTGGCATAAGCGCTCTTGAGTTATCATCCGGAAACCATCTGGTGGACAGACGGACCGACATGAGCAAAACAATATACCCCCTCTTCTTCGAAAGGGGGGGGGGGGGGGCATAATGAGAAAACTGCCCCCATCCCAGCAGCCATGTTATTCAACTGACCGGAACCATTTTTGAACTCAACTCTCGTATCAAGGAAACAAATGTTCTGAGCAAATTTTATGAAAATTGGGCCAAAAATGTGACTTCTACTGTGTTCACATGTTTTCACTATATACATATAGAGAAAAATGCCCCGCCCACTGGCGGCCATGTTTTTTCACCAATCCCGACCATTTTCAAACTCGTCCGAGATATCAATAAAACTAGGGATGTCAACGAATATCCGAATATTCGGTCCCGCACCAAATATTCGAATAGTATTTTCCGAATCGAATATTCGGAAGAAAAAAAAGAAAAAAATCGAGTAATTTCAAAGACCTTGTATTTGTGAAATTTGCTTCAAACATTGTTTAAAAAGTTGTTCCTCATCTCAGAGTGTTTATTCCGGTAGTCGCGATAAAGCGTCGCTATGGTGATGCCAGTTCACATGTCATAAATCCCGCTACTTGCCTACCTTTAGGAAACTTTAATTGACCAAAGACAGCCACTTTGTGTCAAAATTATGATAGGTGCAAATCGCATCGTCAATAAAAACACCGACCCGCACTTGATCTAATGACTCGAATTACATTTAAAATGATCAAAGATAAAATGAGTAAAGGAAAAGCCGACTTGGTGTAAAAAAACAAATAAGAACTTATGCAAAAGGTTTTTGATTGACGTAAATCGTGTTTTCCAATCGAAAATGTTTTATTTTGCTCTAATTAAATTGAGTAAATGCGTATCGTATGGTAAGAATCACTTTGTCCAATCAAAAAAGCTTTTAGAAAATAATTTACTAAACCTTTAATGAGTATTTGCGTATTGTAAGGTCCAAACTTTAATTACTCAATATTCAATCAGGTACATTACTTAAAGAAATATGTACACTATTAAAAGTTTAAAAACAGCTGTTATCATTAAACTTTAACAATTACATCTAGCTATAAACAGTCTCAATATTTAAATAAACAAAAGTCACCCCAAATTATCAAATTTATATGAATGTTTTGACAGTTTTGACGTTATTAACACTGAAAGCTAGACGTGGCTGTTACCGTTCAATTCCAACAAGAATGAACCCACCTTCCTTCCAATTCGCCGATTCCCCTACCCATCTCTCTTTCAATGAAGAATAAGTCCGATTCCTTTGTTCGATCAAGCTTTTAAACAAATATTCACGATTATTTGATCAACATCTAATACAAAATAATTAACAAAATCAACTTCGAATTAGAGACGGCAACGCTGTGTAAATATTTAGTCACTTCGGTGAACTTTCGGTAAAACCGAAAATAGAATTCATAGAGTAATGGTACGGTAAACAAAGTTGATTTTGTTGATTTTTTTGTCCAACAGATGTTGACCGAATATCCGAATATTCATTCGAAAGGATGACCGAATATTCGAATACCAAAATCGATATTCGTTGCCATCCCTAAATAAAACCTATGTTTTGACCAACTTTCATGATGATTGGGCAAAAATTGTGACTTCTAGAGTGTTTACAATGTTTCTCTATAGCCAAATAGGGAAAACTGCCACTATATACATATTGAGAAAAATGCCCCGCCCACTGGCAGCCATGTTTTTTCTCTGATCTCGACCATTTTCAAACTCGTCCGAGACATCAATTGAACCAATGTTTTGACCAACTGTCGTGATGATTGGGCAAAAATTGTGACTTCTAGAGTGTTTACAAGGTTTCTCTATAGCCAAATAAGGAAAACTGCCCCGCCCACTGGCGGCCATGTTTTTCAACGGATCAGAACCACTTTTGAACTCAACCAAGATATCATTAAGACAAACATTTTGACAAAGTTACATGAAGATTGGGCATGAAATGTGACATCTACAGTGTTTACAAGGTTTTTCTTTTTTTGACCAAGTGACCTAGTTTTTGACCCGGCACAACCCAGTTTCGAACTCGGCCGAGATTTAAGCTTCTGACGAAGTTTCATGAAGATGGTACAAGAAATGTGGCCTCTACAGTGTTTACGAGCAAATGTTAACAGACGGACGGACGGACATACGACGAACAAAGACCAGTCACAAAAGCTCACCTGAGCAATCAGGTGAGCTAAAAAAAGGAAAAAAAAATATATATATTTTTTTTGGGGGGGGGGGTTGAGAGGGGTATAATGTGGGGTGTGGTCATTTATTAGATGATCTTTCACAAATAAAAAAGGAAAAAAAAAATGGGGGGGGGGGGGGTAGTAGGGGGGTGTAGGGGGGTGAGAGGGGGGTATAATGTGGGGTGGGGTAATTTATTAGATGATGTTTTGGGGGGGAGGTTTGGGGGGGGGGAGGGATTCTGGGTAGGGGCATGGGGTATTGTTGGGTGGAATCCATTGTGGTATTCAGGTAAGTGTTGTTTTGTCAAAGTAATAATAAAATGTGATCATAAATAAAGAAGTTATGGCATTTTAAGCAAAATGTTCAATTATCTAAGTGTAAAAGGGGCCATAATTATGTCAAAATACTTGATACAGTGGTCTGCTCTTGTTTATAGGTTGGGGTCATGTTGGTAAACAAGTATGCAACATATAAAAGCAATATCAAAGGATATAGGAAATATTTGGGGTAGAACGCAAACTTTAACATAGATTTATCAATAATATGCATATTCTAAGTATAAAAGGGGCAATAATTATGACAAAATGCTTGATAGAGTTGTCTGCTCTTGTTTATAGGTTGGGGTGATGTTGGTCAACAAGTATGCAAAATATGAAAGCAATATGTCAAGGGACAATGAAAATAAATGGGGTAGTACGAAAACTTTAACATTTGCACGCTAACGGAACGGAAACGCCGAAGCCAGGGTGAGTAGGATAGCTCCACTATATATATTTCATATATAATAGTCGAGCTAAAAATGATCTACTAAATGTTATTCATACAGTTGCAGTTGTAAGCAATTTATGAAAATTGCATATTAAATAAGATTTGTGTCAAAAGTTTATGCAACATCTAAAAGTCTCAGCTGCAGCAATGGTTTTGATATATTCATTTGTGGTGAGCTTGGGTGTCAGGTATTAGCGAGTGAAGCTGGATCTTAAAATGTATGCAGTGAAATTAGAATATTTTTCTACTTTTCAACCAACCATACATAATATTAAATTTCTAGGTACAAAGTTAAGTTCTTTTCCTTCAGTCATTTTTCACAAATTATATTTTAAAAGACTAATAAAAGAGATACATATATTTTTTAAAGGAGATAACAAAACTTGTGTGCTTATGTATTTTCTTTATTCCACTTTTTATACCTTATTTACTATCCTAAATGTGTATATATATGATTGACTTATGCATGAAAATATATACTAAATAACCCTTGTTTGATAAATACTTATGTTCATAAGAGTGAAATTTGTAAATAAATGTTTCAGAAAAAACAATTTTTTGTCTTTCACATCATCGGAAAAATTAAAACACATATCTTTCAGTGTATCATATCCTGGTTACCACATGACCCTTGTGCGTGATGGTAACCACATGACCCTTGTGAGTGGGGGTAACCATATGACCCTTATGAGTGATGGTAACCACATAACCCTTGTGAGTGATGGTAACCACATGACCCTAATGAGTGATTGTATCCACATGACCCTTGTGAGTGATGGTAACCACATGACCCTTGCGAGTGATGGTTACCACATGACCCTTGTGAGTGATGGCTACCACATGACCCTTGTGAGTAATGGTAACCACATGACCCTTGTGAGTGAGGGTAACCACATGACCCATGTGAATGAGGGTAACCACATGACCATTGTGAATGATGGTGATCACATGACCCTTGTGAGTGATGGTAACCACTTTACCCCTGTGAGTGATGGTAGCCACATGACCATTGTGAGTAATGGTTTCCACATGACCCTTGTGAGTGATGGTAACCACATGACCCTTGTGAGTGATGGTAACCACATAACCCATGTGAGTTATGGTAACCACATGACCCTTGTGAGTGATGGTAGCCACATGACCCTTGTGAGTGAGGGTAACCACATGACCATTGTGAGTGATGGCTACCACATGACCCTTGTGAGTAATGGTAACCACATGACCATTGTGAGTGATGGTAACCACATGACCCTTGTGAGTGATGGTTACCACATGACCATTGTGAGAGAGGGTAACCATATAACCATTGTGAGTGATGGCTACCACATGACCCTTGTGAGTGATGGCTACCACATGAACCTTGTGAGTGATGGTAATCACATGACCCATGTGAGTAATGGTAACCACATGACCATTGTGAGTAATGGTAACCACATGACCCGTGTGAGTAATGGTAACCACATGACCCTTGTGAGTGATGGTAACCACATAACCATTGTGAGTGATGGCTACCACATGACCCTTATGAGTGATGGTAACCACTTGACCCTTGTCAGTGATGGTAGCCACATGACCATTGTGAGTGATGGTAACCACATGACCCTTGTGAGTGATGTTAACCACATGACCCTTTTGAGTGATGGTAACCACATGACCCATGTGAGTGATGGCTACCACATGACCCTTGTGAGTGAGGGTAACCACATGACCCATGTGAGTGATGGCTACCACATGACCCTTGTGAGTGATGGTAACCACATGACCCTTGTGAATGAGGGTAACCACATTACCATTATGAGTGATGGCTACCACATGACCCTTGTGAGTGATGGTAACCACATGACCCGTGTGAGTAACGGTAATCACATGGACCATTGTGAGTAATGGTAACCACATGACCCGTGTGAGTACTCAATGGTAACCACATGACCCTTGTGAGTGATGGTAACCACATAACCATTGTGAGTGATGGCTACCACATGACCCTTATGAGTGATGGTAACCACTTGACCCTTATGAGTGAGGGTAACCACATGAACCTTGTGAGTGATGGTTACCACATGACCCTTGTGAGTGATGGTAGCCACATGACCATTGTGAGTGATGGTAACCACATGACCCTTGTGAGTGATGGTAACCACATGACCCTTTTGAGTGATGGTAACCACATGACCCATGTGAGTGATGGCTACCAAATGACCCTTGTGAGTGATGGTAACCACATGACCCATGTGAGTGATGGCTACCACATGACCCTTGTGAGTGATGGTAACCACATGACCCGTGTGAATGAGGGTAACCAC
Source organism: Dreissena polymorpha (assembly GCF_020536995.1). Lineage (NCBI taxonomy): Eukaryota > Metazoa > Mollusca > Bivalvia > Myida > Dreissenidae > Dreissena > Dreissena polymorpha. Next base: position 84,758,862 of record NC_068363.1, on the reverse strand, counting down.
ATTACCATTGTGAGTGATGGCTACCACATGACCCTTGTGAGTGATGGTAACCACATGACCCGTGTGAGTAATGGTAACCACATGACCATTGTGAGTAATGGTAACCACATGACCCATGTGAGTAATGGTAACCACATGACCCTTGTGAGTGATGGTAACCACATAACCATTGTGAGTGATGGCTACCACATGACCCTTATGAGTGATGGTAACCACTTGACCTTTGTGAGTGAGGATAACCACATGAACCTTGTGAGTGATGGTTACCACATGACCCTTGTGAGTGATGGTAACCACATGACCCTTGTGAGTGATGGTGAAATTAATCATGTTTTAAATGTAGACTTATATTTCTCTTGAATTACGACATGGAGTTGCACTCCCACAGTGTTTTGACAAGGAATTTCTTTATGGGGTCATTGAAAACACTTTGTATTTTCATCAATATATGCAGTATCAGAACTAGTTATAGCTGCACAAACAATAAAAAGAAAATAAACATCAACAAAACATTAAAGTATTTAATTTTATATAAACCTTTATTCACTAGCACCACATTGCCATAAATTTCACGCTCAAACAATAAGTTGTCATCATCCTACAAACATTTTTTTGAAATCATCTCCAACATTACAATAATACAATCAATACTGTATTGACAGCTAAGGAGAAGATTTAAATTATAGATAAGTAAATCTGCCAAGATCCATGGAAGCCATGTATTAAAAGGAAAAAAACATGAAATGGTAAAGGGAAATTCAGCCGGTGGTTTCAGACAAGATTAGAGTATGGCAGTACCTTAAGCAAATAAACCAAAGGAAAGAATGGCAAAGAATTCAGTAAAACTAAAAGATCGACACCTCATGAATAATTAACTCAAACCAGCAGCCCTCTCAATGGATTAACTCACGACACCATTATTATGTTGATACACTGCCCAAAAGTGCAGCTGTTGATACACTGCCCTACAGTGCAGCTAAGTGGTGATTTGCATTGCCAAGAAACAGAATGTTCAGATTTGATGGCTCTTCTACGGAAATGAAGACAATGAGGTATTAGCATTTAAAAAAAGTACTCCAAGTAGCAACGAAAAGAAAACTGGTATTTAAATAACAAAATTTCAAACAGAATCCATATAAATTGTGCATGTACCAACCCAGAAAAGACTTTTCACTGAACACAGTCTACAAGAATGATTAAGCTTTTCAAAAAGCACAACTGTTGCGCCACTGGAGCTGATTGGGTGTTTGAGAGGCAGTTCCTTGTTTGGAACAAGCACAAAAGCAACTCGTAAAGTGTTGATTAGTTTAGTGTTTATTTTGACAAAGTATTACGTTTAACAGCAATAATAACAATAGTCCATAGATTACACAGTTCTGACACACAGTTTAAATTGTTCAATTAAATTATAGTTTGGTAATAATAATTGTTTTCCTATAACATTTTATGAAGTTTATTTATATCACACAGAAACACAAAGTCATCACTAAGTAAAGCTAAATTTTATCTGTTTCTCATGTTCGATATTTTCTCTTATATACTGGTTTCCTTATGAGAGGTCAAAATGACTGATATTATGAAACATATTAGATAAAAATCAAAGGGGATGCAATTAAGCCAACATTAAAGCTGCCCGGAATTGATATTTCTCACAATAATTTGGTTATCTCAACTGACCAGAATTGATCAGTATTCATCAGATACATTCTAAAGCTTAACTCTTTACAGATTTTCGCAAAAATTGTGCCAAAAATGACAAAAGCATCAAAAATCATGTACATAACATAATCTTCATGACTATTATTAACCTGTGATGTATGCACGCTTTGGGTCACGTGAGCGCCAATTTCCCGTGATTTCCACTTCCGCGCATTTCAAAACAAAGAAGAACTACTACATAACACAAGCAATTTACAAACGAATTACATGTATGTCTACGGATAGCCCTAGCAAAGTTATTATAAAACATATTTTTATCTTAATGGATAAACGAGGATCATTGTGTATTGAATATCATGTTCGTAAAAAGTCAAAATGCAAGCTGATTGCATAAAATTATTTCTCAGATTAGAGTGAATTCAATAAGGCCAATTTGTGGATTGAAAACAAAAGGAGTTTTCATCAAGCTTGATGAAAGTGTATTGAAATTTGTCGAGTACTATGCATAGATATTGACAAAAAATCACACCGCAAAAAAACTTTACGCTGCTATGTCCTGTCTGTTTGCTTGTCCCATTGTGAACGAGTAAGATCTGATTATTCATCATTCATGCAAATGGCGTTGTAAACAATGATGCAATGGTCTCGTGGTTTTACATGTGACCTGCGCGTGTTTAAATTTAGATTATTTCTGTGCATGCACAGAAATTGAAAAGCCCTATCTTTGTACTGTATTTTGGCATTTCTTGACTGATTTTTACCAATTTGTTTGCACATCTTACATAAATACAAACACATTTTGACTCAGAATCATTTTTTGCGACAAATAACAAAAATTGGAAAATATACAAACACCAACTTGGGCTGCTTTAAATGTTAACAAAAGACCTAATTTAAAATGTTCCCCCAAAGGAAATTATGACAGCAGTGGATTAATTGCATAACTCTATGTGCCTTTGATGAAACCATATTAATGTAATAAAAATACCAATAGAAGATGTCTTCAGTTATTTAACTGACCTACGTGCCAGTTTAAATACTAACAACAACGCTTCATTAAATTTCAAATACAACAGGTATTATTTTAAAATCTGATAAAATGACATTCAATTATGTAACAATATACAACAACTTGAAACAGCTAAAATGTTTTCCTTGTTTATACTTTTTTAACATCAATTTTTTTACTCTTTAAGCATTAATTTAAAGTTGTTTTTATTTCTTTTAAAGAAAAGTTAACAATAAATAACGTTGTTGAGGTGGTGCGTAAGACAATCTCTGATAAGTGGAATGACTGTGTTCTTCACAGATGTGAAATTCCTCATAAACACATTGATTGAGCATCTGACAAACTTTAGCACAATCACTCCTTAAAAGAATGAACTAGTTTTATCACAAACTTACAATTCCTCACAACAAGAACGACTGAGCTTTTCAAAAATGGAATGATTTAAGGTTTTCTAAAACAGAACAATCTTAGATGATTAAGTTATGTTCAAATAACTTCTGGTTCAACCCTTTTTTGTTTAGATACTTTGTAAACTGCTAACACTGCTGACATAACAATACTTGTTATTTTGGAATTTTAAGTTGTGCCTTATGACAAGTACATACAAACCAGTATCATTGATGATGATGATAATAATAATAATAATAATTTATGCCAAAGCAAGGCAAATATCTAAGTTACATTACCCCCTGGATCTAAGAAAGACAAGACTATTGCCAATCAATATTAGTCCCCTACCTACCAAATTGCCAAGGGGTCCATGTTTCAAGTTTCATGAAAAAAAATGAAAAACTTTTAAAGTTATCGCAGGATCCACCATTTTCAGAAATATTTCTAGTCTATTTGTTTCCATAGCAACCACAATTTTTAATTTAGAATCAAAATGAAATTACGTGCATAATCTCCATACTGCCATCTGTTAATGTTTAAAGTTTCATGAAAAAATTTGAAGAACTTTTTCAATTATCGCAGGATCCAGAAAAGTGTGACAGACAGACTGACAGGTCAGAGAGCAAACCAAATACCGTAAAAATGCAGTCATAAGTCGAGATTTTTTTCCTCCAAAAAATGATTAAAATTATAGTCTTGACTCATGAGATCGTTCATGAAAAAAATCGAGGTAGATCGATCCCCACGTCGTTGCGGTAATGGTTTTAAAGTTGTTGTTGTCATGAAAACTCGTTGATTTACAACGCAAAATGTCTTATTTGAACTGACGCCAATTAATTAAATCACATTTTTCAACTTCGCGTTTTGCTTTATTTTGATTATTTTATCCAAAGTTTAATGTCAGCAAGAGTGTTGTTTTTTTTACTGGAATTGTAAACAAAGAGTCAGTTAAAGTCTTCCGAAAATTTGCACTCTGTGTGAATTGACAGTTTGATGTCATCAAAGGACCCTTACTGTCTAAAGCCATAAAGCAAGAAATTTCTCGCCGACAAAATTGGCGCTCTTTGACAATCAATCTACATGCCGAACCAACCGTGTGTTTGTTCCTCAATGGCAATCGTCAAATTAAATAGCATGTGCATAGCTTCGCCTTTAAATCTTTTGCAGAGTATGGAGGTGGAGTTTAACAGTTAATTGGGCAAGTGTTTTACGCAAGTAGAGTTTCGATTTGCCGAAATTACTTGGCCTAAGCATTTAAACTACGAATGTATTTATCAATGATTTTCCGAGAAATACAGATTAGTTCCGATTTACAAACTTTCTGTACAGTTCCTAACTATGGTGGACGCTTGTGTTTACAAAATTCCTAAACACATATATCGTAAATAATGGCACAATGTTTTGTTGGATTAATTTTACTAATTATCAAATTGCTAGGTAATATTATTTTTATTTACACCGGTTTGTTTAATATAATTATCATGTTTAACAATATAGTTGCGTCAAATTTAAGACTCTGAAATAAATTTGATGGGGTCGCCATTTTACTGACGCTGATTTTTCTATTGTCTGTAATTTTTACCCGACTTATACACATACACAAAATGTCACATTTTCAAACGATTTTTATACCCCGACGTATGAGCGGGTAGACCTATGACTGAGTTTTTACGGTAGTCCCCAGTAGGGGACTGAACACTGGGAGTCTTGAATATTTTGCAATGCTTATTGATATGTCTTAAATTGTGAAATTAACATACATAATATAGTTGGATACTGATACATAACTGGTATCATACTATCTCAATTTATACGATGAGTTTGTAAATGCTTGAAAATAAGACATTGCATTAATCTGATTCTTCTCAGGCCGTAAAATAAGCTGTAAAAGACTAAATTTGACCAAAGTGTGTGCAAGCCAAACAAGCAATTAAGTGTGGGGAAAAGTATCAGCAATATTAACACCACTAAAAGGATACAGAAATTTGACAATTGACATTTAAAGACTACAAACAGACATTAATCTATATATAGCAATAAGTATAAGAAATATAACACCCAAATTAACAATTTTAAAGAAGGTAGTTCATGGTATTAAATGTCTTTTGTATACTTACAGCCACAAGTTTAGAACAATCAAGCCAAAGTGCTTGCCGATTTGCAAAACTTATATCTAACAAGTTCAGAGACACAAGGTCCTCAAATAGTCATACACAATAAGCACACATAACAATATGGTCACAAGTTATGGTAGGCATTTAAGTTCTGATTTGAATTTGAACTCCTAACTGAATTGTGTATGTTTTAAACTGGCAATACGTGTGTAATTTGTTTCACTAACCTCTACGACAAATCCCAAGACAAACATTACAATAGTATGCAAATTAAACTTACCAGATATAAGCAAATGTCCATCATTAAAGCAAAGCAAGTGAAAGTGAACATTGAACCAATCACATTTCTAGCTTTACATTGATCCTGTACCAGAGATAGACCAGAATCCAATATAGCCCTACAGTTACTGTTTTCAACTATGGGCCAATACCTAAAAAAAATGAGAGGGTTGAGCATTGATTCCCAATGAATCAATAGCACTAGCCTTTAGGCTCTATTGAGAGTGCCAGATAGATCTTTAATTTACATGGGCAGATATCGATGGAAGCATCTGTAAATGAAATTGTGCAAAAAAACACTTTCCAACAACAACCTCTTAAAGAGGCAGTCAGTGTATATCCTGCTGCCACAATGTGCAGTCATGAGCGCTATGGGTTTAGAGATTTCACTGTGGCGTCATCCAGCTTTCAGCTTATGGCATACATTTCACTGCATCATTCAGCTTCCAGATTAAGGCATTCATTTCGCTGAAGACCAAAATAGGTAATAGAGGTTCCAAATTTAGCTGTCAAAACATAATCATTGAACTACCGGTACTTTGTCAAAAGTTTGTTCAATTCACTGTATTAAACGTACAACTTTCATAAAAAAAATTATTATTTTTATTGATGTTCAATGTACTAAATGATTTAAATGAGTGCAGAATCATTATTATTCCCTTGACCGTTTTGGCCAATGGTACCTTAATCCTCCTCCAGTCAGGTCTGTTGTGTGCTATTTACAGTAATTCATCCATGGGAAGGGATGTCCACTCATTAACTTTACCAATCCAGCTTTTCTTCTAAAGGCCTCGACTGAGTCGATGTTGACCACCCTCTGGAATTCCCTGGAGAACAGTCTTGCATTGAAAGTAGTGCCAGGTGATGTGTCCAAACCAAGCAAGCTTTAGTGGTTTGACAGTCACCAGTAGGGGCTCTTGAGGGCCAACAAGTGTTGCAGTCATGTTCCCGACATACTAGTTGGTCTTGTATCACGCGTTCCAGTGCTTTCCACAGGATTTTTTCAGACGCCCCGGGCCAATGGGGTAGGGAGGACTTCCACTCCATACTTTGTTTTTACATTTTTTGAGGCCAATTAAATCATTTGGTGCGCTATGACTCTTAAAAACAACATCTATAAAGTCATTGATAAAGATATATTTATAAATTGTTTTTTAATTGATTAAAACCTTGTCCGTTTAGATAATATAATCCCGACTCGAATATGCCCCAAAGCATCTGTATCAATCAGACTGTACCAGTGCATACTTAAGATTTTTCCAGTTTCATTTCATTACCCTATAATCCAGTATATTCTTTTTTTTAAAGCAAACTCTGGTAAATATCGACGACATATAAAGTGCTCAAGAATTTCATAGACACAATTTTTTTCTTAAGTATAAAATGAATTTCGGCATAAGTGGCTTTTTAAAGATAAGATGAAATACTCTTACTAAACATGCTCAAATCACCTGCCGCGATGTGTGAGTGTTTATACAACAATCAATACACCGACGCTTTCCATCCAAATGACAAGATGTTGTACATGCTGCATAATTTTCGCACCCTTTCTATTGAGTGACAGAGAATCAACAGGATATAAATAAGCACTGTTTATTTGAAGCCAGAATTGATCAATGTCATGTTAATATTTACATTCGGAAGTGTGTTTTGGATTACAATCGCGTTAACATTAACATTCTGAAGTGGATTTTGGATTACAAAAGCTGCGAAATAAATATTACGATAATTTGTTAAAGCGCTTTACGAGTCCAAACAATGTTTTAACAGAAATGCACAATTTCCACGACGATTAGTATTACAGCCAGTGGTCATCATCATTCTTCTTTTTAACTGGCCAAGATTTCTGTGGCAATAAAATGCACGTCAGGAGTCGTCTGCATGATTTAACAAAAGGTATTGCATGCCTATAAGTGCTGTCGCTCATAAAGTGTGCAAAGTGCTGTCGCTCATAAAGTGTGCGCTCTAATTGGTCAATATTGAATGTCTATTACAATTATGCTCCACCTTTAGGCGGGCTTTAGTTTGGTAAAGCAATAAATTTTATTGACATATTAGGATCATAATTTGGCTTTCAAAATTTTTAGCTAAGTCATGATAGCTTGATCTTTAGAATGGCAAGTTGCAGAAACTGCAAAAACACATTGACCGGAAAAGTTCAAGCGCCCAGTGGACTCTGATTTCAAAATTCAAGCGTCCCGATGAGGGAACATTAAATGGCCTGTGGAAAGCATGGATGCATTCTGTGTCCGCATGATGCGTTCAGGTCTTGCAGCCGTAGAGTAGGATGCAGACTACGAGGGACTTGTACTGAGCATGAAAGCTGATGGCACTGCTTTTCCAGAACTTACTATGTCTGGCAATCCCTGCGGTTGCCATGGCAATTTTTATTTGGACCTCAGGGGTAACTGTACCATTCTTGAACAGGGTTGTGCCCAAGTACTTGAATTACTATATTAGCTTCTCGCCGTTCATGGCGATGTTTGCCATGGTGTTGGTTGTGCTGTTCACCATGATCTTCGACTTCCCATGCTGACCTCCATCCCGTATACTCCTGCTCTGTCATGGAGTCTGTTGTTGACTGCTGGTGACACCCATGAGGTCAATGTCCTCATCGAATATCATGTTTTAGATGGGTCCTTCCTTATGGAGATAGAGGTGTGGTAGTCAGTGGGCATCTGGTATGTTAAATACTGCATTCTTAATGTAACCAAATTGCAATTTATAATAATCTTTCAACTTGTTTTTAAAAAGCAATTAAAAATTCTATTAAAGAGCAATGGATTGCTGATGGTCATATTTATGACAGATTTATTTATACAATGGATTTGTTGGTAAATGTAAATTAGATGCGGACACAATTTCCAAAATGTTAAACTTTCCTATTAGGCTAAGTTGTTATTTTTTAAGTTGAACTTATTCCTACTATTCATTCAGGCCTTAATATTGTTGCATTTCACGGACCATAATAAGGAATGCTGCTCTGTAAAATGATGTTGCATTTCAGGCTCTGTAATTAGGAATGCTTTACTTTAAAATTATGTTGCATTTAAGACTCCATAATAACAAATGCTGCTATATATAATTTTGTTTCATTTCAGATACCATTATGAGGAGTGCTGCACTATAAAATGAATTTGTATTTCAAACCTATACTGAGGAAAATATTCTTCTCTATAAAAATGAATTTGCATTTCAAACCTATACTGAGGAAAATATTCTTCTCTATAAAAATGAATTTGTATTTCAGATACCATAACAAGGAATCCTCTTTTATATATTAAGTGGACTTTCAAACACAAAAATGAGGAATGTTGCTCTTGATTATGTAATGTATTTCAAACACCGTTTGAGGAGTTTTGCTCTCTTTTATAAGAGAGATACACTTGCGACCCCACAGTGTAAGAACTCTGAGAGAGATACATGTGCTACCCCACAGTGTAAGAACTCTGCTCTCCCTGCTCTCCATATATGGAGAAAGCATGAATGCATTTTAAACACCATATACTGCTTCACACTAGATGACATGTTTAACATCAAATGGGGAAACGCTTCTCTTTATAAGGGATGACATATCTGGGACACAATATGGGGAACCAACTTCGATTTTTGAAGATATTTAAAGATCAACAGAATATAATCTTCATATAATATATATATATATATATATATATATATATATATATATATATATATATATATATATATATATATATATATATATTTATATTTATATATACAGGGATCATATTTTCCCACAACATCAATTGGTCTGGATTTAAAATCGGGGGAAAAGTATTCGAAAATTGACATCCAAAATACATGCCAGAATCGTTCGACCTTTACTTTAGTCAGTTTATTACTCACAAAAACTCTAATTTTCTTCCCAATTTGGACGATACATGTGTTTCAGAAATTCGTGAACGCAGCGTTCTTCATTGTCCGGAATTCAACACACTCTATAAAATGAATTGTGGGGTTTCCCACGTATGCCTCGATTTGACATCCAATCTGTACAGGGATATCCCCTTGAACATATGTAAATCGCGTGATGCGATGTGAGCGCATCGAGCACTTTTCTTATTCAACCAATCGTCAATTAACTCTAAATTTAGATTGATGCAATATGTTACAATATGTTGAAAATCAGTCGAAAACGAAAGCTTATTTATGTGAAACATCGATGCGTATTGGTCAGCATCCAATTTGTTTGATGTACAAAATAGGTGTTTTAACAGGTTTTATAACCTTAGGTGGTATAATACACAGGATAATTGGTGTCATTGGCGTTTATCTCTGTATGATACATCTTTCAATAGCTTTTAGAGACCCCTTTCATAAAAACACTGTGGTGTGAATGCCTGATAAAATCAATAATTTGCCAATAAATCGCCGATAAGGTGTCAAAAACAACACTGGTCCACTCGAGTAAGAGAAGGGGGTTGTTAATTGGGGCAATAAAGGGATTAGCGATGGTAAATTTTAGCCAGACTTAGCTTGAATAACGAATTTTATTGGGAACTTATAGACTTTACATCGGTTTTTTTACGAATGTCGGGACAGAATCGGACCAACTGTTTGGGATTTTCAATCGGCCTTTCATCACCCCTATAGGACCGACAAAACCGAAAAAAATATGATCCCTGTATATATATATATATATATATATAGTAAACATTGCAAAATTGGTAAACTAAATACATAAAGAAAAAAATCTTTCTTCTTTAAGTTAATAGAACTATCACTGTAATTTGTTAACATAAAAAAATGTTAATGTTGTATTTCATTAATCTCCACGCAGAGTTGTCGTTCCTTGCTCTCACATACACCTCTGCGAAAGGCTCAGCATGTCATATTGCCCAGAAACTGGGTAAAACCGAACAAACGCATTCAAAGTGTCTTTGATTTGGATTTTTTAGGATCAGAGGCGTAAAAGAATGAAATAGGAATTTTAAATTTAAGATCCATCGTGCAAAAACTTGCGAGTTTTAATGCAACTCTTTGGAAATATTTATTGCCCATTTACTCAGATGGAATCATTCCACCAACTTCACAAATATAAACAATTGAACATAATTTTTATTGAGTGACGTTAGGCATTGCTTCGACGTTTGTATGTATGTAGGTTTGTTAACATCAAGAAAACCATATCAATTTTGTAATAATGAATTAAGACTGATATAAGATATTATGGTATGAGATGGTTTTCTTCAATGCAGTGAATGTAATGTAATCGTCGTGCAAGAGATTGTTTAGTATACTGTTACCTCCACGATGAACGCTTGGAATGATGATGACATGAATGAGACGCTTTCATAAAAATAGTCCGTTTTGAGCCCATCACAGAGGTGAATGTAATGTAACCGTCGTGCAAGAGATTGGTATTTCATATCTAAGATCCAATTTTACCCCCCCCCCCACCTCCTAAGAGCTACCTCCACCAAAAACTCTCCTTAACCAAAGAATACCGGTAATGAACAAATGGCCTTAAAGGCAGTATAATATTCTCAGAAATGACTGTAACATCATAATGCTACATTATGCAAAACCTCTCCAAAAAGTATTAGTTTATTACGACAATGAAAACTAATATATCATTTTAAACTTGTTTTTGTTTGGCAGTGGATATTACACTTTAACACACAGTGCCTGGGTTTGGAAAGAGGGCACAGATAACCCAATATTCCTATCCACTGATGTTTATCACATTCTCCCACCAAATCTAATTTCAGCAGACAAGACCATGACATTTCCCGAAAATCTATTGTTTGAACATATATGGAGGTTCAACTACACTTAACACATTATACCACAATGATATCTCAGCTAACTATGCTTATAACATAATAAATTTTTATAATACCCATAGTTTACTGTGAAATAAATACTATAATATTATAATCATTATTGAATTTGTGTACAATATCATATAAACTACAAAGAACATCATAATGTTATGATGTATGCTTTAATGTTAACCTTTAATTGTTAGAAATGCTGTAATTGAATGTTTATAGGTCAAGAAAATACAATATAATTTAAAGTATCAGGAAATGAAGTTAACAACAAGTGGCTATCAATAATTTACCTGAATTTCTCAGATGAAGAGTGTCATTCTCATACTAAAGCACAAAGAAAATGATCTTGCCAATGTTCAGCTCAAAATTATGGGCAATGGTCAGATATCTATGGGAATCTGCATCAGGAAATCATTCTTTCAACAAACTGTGGTAATTCACTAATTCTTTATATAAAACATAGATTTTAGCATAGCTAACATATGCACTTATGAAATGTCACCTGTTTTTTTTTTTAGTTTTCACTTAGAACTTTTTATATTATTGAATTATTGAAATAAGATTATATGACAAAACTGTGAGATGAGATGGTTTTTTAGAAAAAAATCCCTAAACAATTAAATTGTAACCATGTGTGCATGAACACTATTGCAAAAACAGTCATCATCACCAAATTAAAATATAATTTTCTTAAAATTAGGGGTATTTTTGACAGCTTTGAGTACTGTGTTAGTTGGTTTTGAACTTAAACATCAATACTTTTTTATTAAGGGTTGGGTCAACTATAATCACTCTCCAGCATAAATATGAAGTATGTAAACGATGTTAATATGAAATAAACATCAAAACTGTGTGTTTTAAAGGATGGACAATTTGTTTTAAAATGCAGTGGTAAAAAAAAGAATAGATAAATGATTATCGCTTTGTATTCTGTTGTTCCATTAATTTCATACCAGAATGTTTTTTGGGGGAAAGTGAATTTTGAATGCAAACAAGTTGGTTTTTCAGTTTCACTTTTCGTCCTTGATTACCATACGTTTGCGACCTTAACATTTGATTCAATATTAATTTTTAGTCATAACAATTAATTAACAGCAATAACAAACTCTAACCTTTGAAATTTAAAATACATCCCTCACTGGTTCCAATATAATATTCAAAACAATGTTTGTAAATGTGTTAAAGGGGCCTTTTCACGTTTTGGTAAATTGATAAAATTAGAAAACAAGAGCTGTCAAAGGACAGCGCGCTCGACTAATTGAGTGCTTGAAAGTATAACATAGGCCATCATGGGGAAATTGTTCATATTCATTAAGGTCAAGGTAATATAGTCATATTCTAACTGGCAGAGGATCATTATTGAAACATATTGATCTCTTATGTTTTAAAGAAGTTGTACTTTATAGACGATTCTGAGTTCAGGTATATTTTCAACAATCTATTGAACATTTGTAAAGACATAATACAAACTAATAAGATTTTATTTCAAGTTTGATAGCATTACCTTGGTGGGATGGTTGGACGTCCCTCAAAAATAAAATAAAGATTTTTTTTATTTTTTGTACCATGTTTCAAAGAACAAAAAGTACTTTTTGGGTGGGGTGGGGTGGAGTGGTGTTGGAGAGGGGGTATAATGTGGGGGTGTGGTCATTTATTAGATGATCTTTCAAAAATAAAAATAAAGGAAAAATATAAAAAAATGGGGGGGGGATTCTGGGGTGGAGCGTGGGAGAGGGTTTGGGTGGAGTCCATTATGGTATGTCAGGTAAGTGTTGTTTTGTCCAAGTATGAATCAAATCTAATCATAAATAAAGAAGTTACATGTATGGCAATTCAATTAAAATTTATTAATTTGACCTTGAGAGTCAAGGTCATTCAAAGGTCAAGGTCAAATTCAACTTGCCAGGTACAGTACCCTCATGATAGTAAGAAAGTATGTGAAGTTTGAAAGCAATAGCCTTGATACTTTTGAAGTAAAGTGGATCTAAACACACAATTGAACAAAAATATTCAAAGTTACTAAGACAACAAGAGGGCCAAGATGGCCTTAGTTCGCTCACCTGAGAGGAGTTGGTTCATTCAATCTTTACCAAATATCAAACTTGACCTAAATATTGTCCAGACAAACCTCCTGGTCAAGTTTCATCATTATTGAACCAAAACTCTGGCATATGGAGTGTTATTGTTTTTGTAAGATTTGACCTGGTTACCTATATTTTGAGTTGACCCCCCCCCTTAACAAACATCAAACTTAATTGCTTACAAAAATAAATATTATGACCAAGATTCATAAAATCTGAAACAAAATTGTGACCTCTAGAGTGTTTGCAAGGATTTTGTATAATATAATGAAAATTTTGACAATCTAAGTGCAATAATTATGGCATTAATTATGTGATTTTGCTCATTATCAAACTTGACCGAGATCTTTCAGCAACTTTGATAAAGAATGGTTAAGAAATGTGAATGCTTATAGAGAGTTAACAAACCAAATGTGGACGGACTGACGGCGGACAAAGACCAATCCTAAAACCTCACCTGAGCAATCAGGTGAGCTAAAAAGTGTGTTTCACCAATCTTAACAGTTTTCCAACTTGTCAGAGAAATCAATAAAACCAATGTATTGACTAAGTTTTACAATGGTTAGGCAAAAAATGTGACTTCTATAGTGTTCGATCACAAGGTTTCTCTCTAGTCAAATAAGGAAAACTGCCCCACCCCCTTGCGGCCATGTTTTTTTACAGATCGGGACCATTTGCGAACTCATCTGAGATATATATAAAACCAATCTTTCCACCAAGTTTCATGATGATTGGGCAAATAATGTGACTTCTAGAGTGTTCACAAGCTTTTTTTACTATATAAATATAAGAAAACTGGCCCCCCCCAACCCCCGGCAGACCAGAACCATTTTTTCACTCAACTTTCGTATCAAGGAAACAACTGTTCTGACCAAATTTCATGAACATTGGGCCAAAAATGTGACTTCTAGAGAGTTCACATGTTTTCACTATATACATATAGAGAAAAATGCCCAGCCCACTGGCGGCCATGTTTTTCCACCAATCTGGACCATTTTCGAACTCACCCAAGATATCAATAAAACCAATGTTTTGACCAACTTCCATGATGATTGGGCAAAAATTGTGACGTCTAGAGTGTTTACAAGGTTTCTCTATAGCCACATAAGGAAAACTGCCCCGCCCACTGGCAGCCATGTTTTTCAACGGACCAGAACAACTTTTGAACTCAACCAACATATCATTAAGGCAAACATTTTGACCATATTTCATGAAAATTGGGCCAAAAATGTAATTTCTAGAGTGTTCACATGTTTTCACTTATATACATATAGAGAAAAATGCCCCGCCAACTGGCAGCCATGTTTTTTCACCTATCTGGACCATTTTCGAACTCGTCCGAGATATCAATAAAACCAATGTTTTGACCAACTTTCATGACGATTGGGCTAAAATTGTGACTTCTAGAGTGTTTACAATGTTTCTCTATAGCCAAATAGGGAAAACTGCCACTATATACATATAGAGAAAAATGCCCCGCCCACTGGCGGCCATGTTTTTTCACTGATCTGGACCATTTTCAAACTTGTCCGAGATATCAATAAAATCAATATTTTGACCAATTTTCATGATGATAGGGCAAAAATTGTGACTTCGAGAGTGTTTACAAGGTTTCTCTATAGCAAAATAGGAAAAACTGCCCCGCCCACTGGCAGCCATGTTTTTCAACGGACCCAAACCACTTTTGAACTCAACCAACATATCATTAAGGCAAACATTTTGACAAAGTTACATGTAATTGGGCATAAAATGTGACTTCTACAGTGTTTACAAGTTTTTCTTTTTTTTGACCTAGTGACCTAGTTTTTGCCCCGACACAACCCAGTTTCGATCTCGACCAAGATTTCATTGGGACAAAGCTTCTGACCAAGTTTCATGAAGATTGGACAAGAAATGTGGCCTCTAGAGTGTTTACGGACAAATGTTAACTGACGGACAGACGGATGACGGACAAAGACCGGTCACAAAAGCTCACCTGAGCAATCAGGTGAGCTAAAAAGGGGCCATAATTCCGTTAAAATGCCAACCAGAGTTATGCAACTTGCCCTGTACAGTCCCCTTATGATAATTAGTATGTGTTGCAAGTATGAAAGCAATAGCTTTGATACTTAGAAATAAAGTGAACCTAAACACAAAACTTGACCAAATTTTTAATTTTCTAAGTATAAAAAGGGAACATAATTCTTAAAAAATGCTTGATACAGTTGTCTGCTCTTGTTTATAGCAGTGATTTTTTTTGCTTTTTTTTTCTTACAGCCTGTGCCATTTGGATTGGGAAAATTAGCGCCATAAACCATGAAATTGGGAAAATAGCGCAATAAACCATGAAATTGGTAAAAATAGCGCCATAAACCATGAAATTGGGAAACATTAAAAATATGATAATAAGAACAGAATTAAAATTATTAAAGAATGTTTGACAGCATTTTTATATTATAAAGTGCTTATTTAATGTGTTCTTACATTAATGAAGACAATGTTAAGTTAATATCCTTCCACATGCATTTTGAACTTGCAATAATCTATATAGATTCTTAAATATACCATTTAATCATAGCCTCTTCAACAGTAAGAATTTAATTCAATAGTTTTTTTTAATTATATCATATGGTGAAAATATAAACAAATATTAAAAAAATAACGCTTTAGTGGTCTTGCTATGTCAATGATGTATTAAATGGAGTTAAAATAATTTATTTCATTTCTTTACCTTTCAACATCTTGCACTTGACATCCTCCGTTCAATGCTATTTCAGTAAACTGTAAAGGGTGACAAACATAATAAAGCAGAATATGCATATGAATCTGATTATACACAGATCCACTAACATTTAAATCATATCATGTTTGTCTCTTTTCTATTTTCGAACGATACTCATCTTAAATGCATTAACTTTGTGAGTACCAGTAGACTAACTCCAATTTCCCAACACTGATTTCCGTAATGCACATTCACTGTGAAGATTTCTAATAAATATTTGTTGTTTTTATCTCAAACGTTGTATTTTGCGTTAATGGACACACACAATAAATTATTCCGTAATAACCATATGATATCCGTTGTTAATTTGAATGTTATTTATCATTTTCACCGCTCATCTAAAATATCTCGTCTGCTTGCTGCCATCTTGGACGTGTGTAAAAACAGGCGTTTACAATCGAGATACATCGACTATCATCGGTATCCTCCGCAATATAGACAGAGATGTGGATAGCAACGTAAAATCGTATTCGGCTAAATTCGCGAACAATACGTAAGTCAGTTGTCGTTTGGCGACGACTCGACAAGCTCAATCGGCACTCGTTCGAAATAATTGCTAAATTACATTGTAATCTTATTGGCTTTATTGGGAAAAGTTTGTCTTTTTTTTGGAAATTTTAATCAAATTTTTGGGAAAAAACGTCTTTTTTTGCAATTGGGAAGCAGCCGAATATCGGCTGTAATTTTGGGCAAAAAAAAAATCACTGTATAGATTGGGGTCATGTTGGTAAAGAAGTATGCAAAATATAAAAGCAATATGACACGGTACATATATTTATGGTGGCACACAAACTTTAACATAGATTCATCAATAACATGCATATTCTAAGTGGAACAAGAAATGTGTTTGTAAGAAACACTATGTTCCCTTCTGCGCTGCTTAGATTTTTATTGATTTGTACCTTCGACCTTGAAGGATGATCTTGACCTTTCACCACTCAAAATGTGCAGCTCCATGAGATACACATGCATGCCAAATATGAAGTTGCTATCTTCAATATTGCAAAGGTTATGGCAAAATGTTAAAGTTGGAGCAAACAAACGCACAAACCAACCAACCAACAGACAGGACAAAAACAATATGTCCCCCTATAGTAGGTGGGGGACATAAAAAGGGCCATAATTCTTACAAAATGCTTGTTACAGTTGTCTGCTCTTGTTTATAGATTGGGGTCATGTTGGTAAAGAAGTATGCAAAATATGAAAGCAATATGTCAAGGGACATATTTGAGGTGGTACGCAAACTTTAACATTCCAACGCTCACGCAGACGCTCACGCTCACACTAAAAGTAGAAGATTTTTACTCCAGGACTCCAGGGGTCAGTGGTTCGAGCCCAGTTGAGGGTTACTTTCTTTTTCAAATTGTTTTCTTGTTTTTTTTCTGGAGATTTTTAGATCATGTTTAAATATATCAATACAAATCATTTAATGACAAACTTCAATACAGTACAGGCACCGTGTACTTAAACAAACGCCAATCGTTGCGGTGTTCATGTCACTGTGTTCGCTAACCAATATAAACCCCGCGATGGGTGTTCAGATCAAAAGTTGCGGGGGCCATTTGCCATAAGACGAACACCGCGAATCACCGCGGACCCATTATATCTACCGCGGTGTTCATCGTGTTCACTACAAAATAAAATAATTAAACATAAACGTATTGTATTGATCCCTTTTATTTAAAAGTGTTAATGAATAATGTATTTCACACCCTTGCCCATGACAGTGTTTTCTGTCTTTTTAAACGCGGAGTATAAAAGAAAACCGCGTTCGCACCTAGCTGTAGGATACCGCATCTACAGGAGTGTTAATTGAGTGTTTATTTATTCAATCAACAATTTGAAGCCATGGAGAACTCATAACTGTTTGTAGTAATTGTATTATCCCGAGTCTCTGGATTTGCCGATACATACATGTCAACTGTCTCAATCGCATACATGCAACTTCTCCCATCTTTATCCATTACTCGATAATCCCATATATGCCCGATTTCCATATTTAAAATCAAATTATGGGTGGGTAATATAGACAATAAAAGTCATAAACACAAATGTTTGAAATTTTGGAAAGTATCAAATGAATTTCGGCATATGATTCTATTTAAAGATTTGATGAAATAAGCACCCAATCAGGACAGTTGTATTGCAACAAGCGTAAATCACCTGACACGGTTTGCTCGCGTCATGTACAGCTATTTTAGGTTACAAATTCTACATGAAATAAATTAATTTCTTTGTTCGATAAAAAGCGCGTGAAAATTGGTGTGGGTGTATTTATTTGTAAATAAAAGTTTCGTAGCGGGTACAACATTGAGATCATTTAATTTCCATTAAAAGTTTCGTCGTGAATCGTTACCGTTACACTGTATCAGTTCCTTCATTATTGAAACAATTATTGTATACTGACTGCACACAAGTGTCGTAACATACGGGTGCAATACGCAAATTAGGACAGAACTGAAAGTCGGACACAAGTAAATAAATGATTTAATACTCTCTTTATTTCTTTGAAACTCAGTATTTGTTGTTAAAAAGGGCAATTGCAGTGATTAACACCATAAGAGTTATTAGTATTGATCATCTAAACGCTTTATTTACGTTTCCGACTTTAGGTACTGTCCGAATTTAAGTATGCATACATGTGTACATACATGTAATATCTACATGTAGCATATGATTTTCTTGTGAACATTTACATTTAAAGCGCGTGAATGACTCTCGCAGACAGGTGTTTACGATGGCTGCGCAGCATCGCGGTGATCAGGGTTGTTCAATAGCGTGCAATCGCGGCAATTTCGGGTGTTCGCCCTCCGCGAAATGTCACCCATTAGGAAAGTGAACACCGCGGACACGCGTTTTTGTTTAAGTACACGGTGCCTGTACTGTACATGCCAAAATCTGTGAAAAGGCCCCTTTAAAGGTCAGTTTTGTTTACACAAGTGTCATTTGGCCAATTTGTTTTGCTTCCTGTGATTCTTCAATATGATGCCATCAAACATACACTGACTGCAACTCCAATATATCACGGTCCTTTATATTGCGAATCGGCTATGGTTTCCAAAAATCTGACAAGCATAATCCCCAAATAACATGTTTTAATCTGAGAATTTGCCGAGATAAAATCCGTTTCAAGCTAGTATTTCACCCTTTTTTTCACCGACTTTAATTTTCTGTTTAATCCGACATTCATAATCCAACTTTGTCCAGATTGTTTGCTTTCATTGTACATCACTTTCACACCTGTGTACTGCGATAAACGATAACCCCACTTGCCAAACATCACAGGTGATTTTGGGAGTTATCATTCTTTATTGAATTTGCTTTGAACTGCCGAAATACACCAGTCCACACATAAAGATGTATACAATTATTACTGTAAATATCAGTATTATGTCACAAGTCAATACTGACCTATCTCAACAATGTTTGCCCGAAAGATACAGTGTAAACTACTTTCTTTTTAATTTTTGTCAAAATGCACTACTACTTAAGCTCACACTTTCCATGAGGATGTAGTGTTTTATCCAGGCCGTTTTAGCGTGGCGCGGCGCCACGCCGCTTTTTTGAAGCGCCTCGCTGCCCCTTTCAAAGCAAATCAGCGCCACGCTGCCCTTTTCAAAGGCCGCCGCCCTGTTTTCCGCCGTGCGCGACCTTATTGATAACATCTTAATTGCCTCTTAACCAAGCTTCTAAGCCGACTATTATCAGCGAAGATTCGCGCGGTTGTGAATACGTCATGCGTGAATAACCATGTGTCAATATCAATTGATAATTTCAGTGGCTTTGTAACACTAATCGGTCCGGATACAATCGTGCACAGTTACTTAGGAGACTTGATGAAAACCTCGATGTTATTCACGTGGAAATTGTGCATTTCATGCATAATTCAGTTATATCAAAACATTTATTTTTACGCGTAATTAAAATTTAAAAAAAACACCAGTTCTATCTGTAAAATATTGATTTGATTTCAATTGAATGCAAAACAGTTTTAAGTTAATAAAAAATAATTTACAGGGCTTGCACTAAGCGGCGTACGGCCGTATATTACGCCCGATAATTTTTTCCATATGCCGATTACAAAACCCCATGACGTCCACTGTACTTCCTGAAAATTGGCCATACGCCGAAAATAGCAACCCGTGACATATACCGAAAATAGCAACCCGTGACATATTAAAGCTGTCGATTAAAATAACGCTCCGCCTCCTATCCAATACAATTGGCGCAGGCTCATATTAAAGATGTCGATTAAAATAACGCTCCGCCTTCTATCCAATACAATTGGCGCAAGCTCACAGTAGATGTGTGTTGATGAATTGTAGCAGACGACAACTTTAACACGTTTGCTGTTCACGGTTAGGCAGACCGCGCTTAATTGGAGCACGTGCTTGTTTATTGTCACAATGTTTTGATTACAATAACGTGTGAATGTCGGCAAAGAAGTTGATACCCCATCTTGAACCCTGTTTGGCCAAAAGTTGTTAATTGTTGTAACAGTAGTAGGCCTGCACCATTGGTTCAATTAAGAACATTATGACCCGTTTGTAACTTGTCAAAATATGTTAATTGGCAAACACAGATATGAATTTTACAAAAATATTGAACTTGTACCACTTATCATTCGTGTTTAGAATGTCGCAACGTACGGTTTCCGATTTTGGCATTCCACTTTCGACGAAACGTAAATTAGAAATTGATGCAAATTGCTTTGTAAGCAAAACAAGTTTATATCGGAGACCAATTAACGTGTATTAAATTAATTGACAATGAACAAAAGACAGTACGGCGCCGTTCCTAGATACACTTTTTGCGAAATAAAATGTACACAATACAACACGTGGTCATGAAAACAATGTCATTACGCAGAACTTTCTGACTATTCAACAAAGTGTTAGTGTTTGTGAATCTCCATTTAAGATGCATATAAAGGACTTGTTTGTGCAATGTGTGTAACGTTTTAAATACAAATAATTGCTTAAGAGGGTAACTCATTTAACAGTTTTCTAAGACTTCTTTGAAAAGCTATAGTTTGTATAAGATATATATCCTATGGTGTTTAATCTTGCTTTTTGTTACTACATGAAAATATAAAACACATAATAAAATATACATTCTGGATTTTGTTGGTTTAATTATTCAACAATAAATCTCAAAACTATACATACAATGTTTGTGTGTATTAAGTCACTACACAGATATATTTGTGCCCTTTTTATGGATGTCACGCGCTATAGTGCCCTTTTTTGAAATTTTGCACCACGCCCTTTTTCCTTCCTGTATAAAACACTAGGATGAATGACGTCATTTTGTACATGGGTCTAATTTGTGCATGCTTTCCGCAGGTGGTTAGCGTGTGGCTATGATAATAATTAGTGAAAACATCATTTTGAATGATAAATAATCATACTATAACGAAAAAACCCAAATTTTCTGAAAAAAAATCAATATCAAATATAAATATATATAACAAGGTATCCAACTCAAAATCACCCGAAAACAGGGTGCATAGCTTTGAACAGCCATTACTTCATCAATTTCACAGCCATTTTCACGATCTCAGTCTTATTCAACGTAAAAATGAATTTCCTTTCTAGAAATGTACATGTCTTGCAATATTTTTACAAATGCTGGGTCAACTTTTAAGAAATGACCTACTTGACATTGATCAGACCCAATCTAAGATTGAAATCTTCACAGAGTAAAGGGCATTTTCCCTGCAAAGTTCACGTACCTCGATACCATAATTCAATAAAACGTATGAAAAAACAATCTTACCATGCTTGCCATTACATTATGCATCAAAACTTACTGTCCAGCGCCGTTTGAAGCCTTTGTTTACATACATTTCAACTAACCAACATTTAAAACACACGAGTGATTTCATTGGTCCAATGCGAAGGTGTGTCTTTACACCTAAAGATTTCATTCATGAATTGGGTCTCATAGCTGCAAGTAGGTCACACAAGTTGTGTATCATGTTATTTCTTAGAATTTGACCCAGCATTTGTAGAAATATAACAAGATATGTACATTTCCAGAAAGGAAATTCATTTCTGTGTTGAATAAGACTGGGTTCATGAAAATCGCTGCACAATTGATGAAGTTATTGCTGTTTAAATAAATGCACCCTGTTTTTGGGTGATATTGAGTAGGATACCTTGTTATATATATATTTGATAGTGAAAAAATTTTTTTTCAGAAAAGTTGATTTTTCGTTTTTAATTTGATTATTTATCATTCAAAATGATGTTTTCACTAACTAATATCATAGCCACATGCTAACCACCTGTGATGCTTTCCTGAACAATAAAACTTGGCATTGGTTTTCGGATTACAAATTTAATTATACGCATTTGAAAATAATTGCATGGAATAATGTTTTGTGTTATACCAATGAATAACATATGGATATAACACATAATTCAATAAAGTAGGTAAATAGCGTGTTTTGAGATTGCCAAACTATGCTAATGCATACATATACATGCATGAAAAACCTGATCGCTAGCCAGTATCATGGTAGCGATCTTTGGACGCCTTCAACTGCGATATATTGGAGTTACAGTGCATTTGGTAGCTTAAATTTAAGCAATAAGGGCAAATTACCTTAAAATTTAACATTGGTTTCTGGTGCAAATATGAATTAAAATAAAGTCTATAACTACAATAATCAACAAGTGTCACAGTTGGGTTTTACCCGAGGTCACTGTAGGTGAATATTTGTAAGCTCTGGAAGTAATGCTGGGTAACTTGTGACAGTTGTGTTGGCAAATTATACCTTTACCATGTTAAAGACTAAATGCAGTTAATGAAGAAGGTTGCGCTTCTTTAGATATGACTGAAGGTTACAATATTGGTTATAACACACAAATAGGCATTGTTTGCAAAAAACTGCTGCAGTGGTCCCAATGGTAGTCCCAATGAATGCTTCTTCCGAAAAATAAGAGCGAAGCATCCAATACAGAAAAGTCTGAGGGCGAATCTTTAATTATCTTGTTATCGACATAATTATTACTGGATGCTTGTAACTTGACTCAAAATCAAATACCAACATACATATCCATCATGGAATTATAACATGCAATGATAATTACTCACCGTGCATTTCTGCATTTGTCAGAAAATTGACCAGAAAATATTGTTATCGTTCGCTCAATCAATTGGTAATGGAAATTTTAGAAACAAGGGCGGTAACTAAGATAAACTAATTTGATATGTAACCAAGCCAGGTTTGGTGGCGGTTTCAGGCGAGACACTCGTGGGCCATATTTCTGGACAATTCTTTTGTACGTTATGTCGATAAGCTCAATACAGTTTTGGGTTATGGAGGTCTCGGTAAATGACAAATTCGGTAAATGGATTTATATAGTAAATGCCGTGGAGGTTTCGGTAAATTGGTATAAATAGGGATTTTCGCACCTTTTGTCGATAAGCGTGTACATTAATTGAGTTGTTTGGCACTAATTAAATTATCTGTTTAAATGTACGGAGTTGAATTTATCAATTTAGAGATGTTTGCAAAGTGTAAATATTAATTATCCAGGCTTGCAACCTATTAATATTCTAATCAAGGGAGTAAATTATATATTAAAGGTTGATCTTTATGTCATGATTATTTTGTTTTTTATATATGTTTTTAAACAATTAGTTGAAAAAAACTTAATTAAAGCTTATCAGATAAAAAAATATACAATAATGTGGCTATTACAAGAGGTGGCCTTCACGTGGCAAGAGCTGGGCAACATATTCATTATGTTGGCAAACTACCTCATGTTTATATAATGAGAAATTTTCGGTGGTTTAAAATACTAAGATCAAATATATTTGTTTCTTATATAAATAAATTTCTCGCTTCTTTTTCCTACAATCAGGTCAGCACATAAGGTATTATTCTTAAAATAATCTAGATACGTATGTTTAGATCGTGAACATGCTTTAACACTGGTGGCCGAGTTTTTACATACACGACCAGTAACTTTCAAACTGTGAAATAAACAAACGTTTTCCTTCTTTAATCATGTTTACACAAAAATACTGGTGGTGACATCAAAGGATGTTTATTTGTGGTAAAAATAACATTATTATGATAGTGATCATCACAGCAGCTTGCTATAACACAGTGTATTCATTCTGCTGGCGTTGTGTTAGATGTCATTTTTATCAGTTTTCAATTATGTGTATCTCTTCGCTTAACTCAACGTTCAATGGCACGCGCACTTAACATAATTATAAAACATAACGCGTATCATTATATTACTTTTTATTAATTTCGTACACGTATTAGATTTTATATATTGTTTTTTTCTTGTGTTTTTCTCAACCAGAAAGAAATAATAAAACATGGAATATAAAATTCAACATTTGGCTCTTACAAGAGGTGGCCTCCACGTGGCAAGAGCTTTGGTTTCATATTCATTATGTTGGCAAACTACTCCATGTTTATATATTGAGAAATTGAGTGTTTATCGGTGGTCTAAAATACTATTGCGCTTTATATTTAAACTTAAATCATTTTTATTAAATCATATTTTACAAGAAACTTTTTTAAATAGCATTAAACTTAATTGAAGATCTTACATCGATTCCGCCATAAATCATTATTTATTATCACTATTATGTTATTTAAATAAAAGCACCAATTATAAAAAAAAAAACAGTATTGCTTTATTTTAATCGTAAATTTACCTACAATTTCCTAATAGAATTCGTTTTTCAGAGGTAGCTCATTCATTTCCCTTAATTCTTTACCGTAGGCATAGCATTAATTACTCAACTCAAAATTAATCCACAGTTTGCAAATAAATGCCCCTAATGTTATTGTAAGCCAATAATAGGTGTCATTAACACCTCGTTGTAGGTATACCACCATGGTAAAAACCAATTTACCGAACCCTCCACGGCATTTACAATATAAATCAATTTACCGAACTTGTCATTTACCGAAACCTCCAGCACCCTCAATACATTATCTTAAGAGTTTCGAGAAATCTGGACTTGGTGCCCTCTTAAACTTAAAGATATGCTAAAGTCGTCAAAACACTAACAAAATGTAATTCGCAAAGACCATTTATCTTGGGAACGGCGCAGATGTGGTACGCCCCCCCCCCCTTCCAAGCTGACCCACCTTGGCCATGTTTTCTGAGGTCTGCTGCTACGAAAGTCAAAAAGTCACTAGTTATTCTTGCTGTTGTTCCTTTAGATTACTCGGCGGATGTATTTCCACTTTTTGTTCAAATTAGTCTCGAAATAAGACATGTGTCAGTTTCTGTATCGTTTTTCCACAAACGGACACCCTTGCACATCAAACGGTAATGAAATCTTGTCTGCGGTCTGCGTCTGACGCGCGGTCTGCGTCTGCATGACGCGTTGCATGGGATGTTTCTCATGCTTCACAGTAGCTAAAGAAACTTCAGCGTACAGTTTATATAGTATTGACATACCTGTACTATAAAGTCGCGCCTGTCAAAAATCATAAAAAGCGACATTTAAAGTTATGGTAGCCAGAACTAGCTTCATAGTTATCTAAAGCCACAAACAATGATAAGTTGCTTGAAGGATTTTGGCCCCCAAAAATATTTACCAGGGGCGTAGCTGGGCATACGCAAATACGCACGTGCGTACGCTGATTGGAAAAAATACAAAATTACATTTTTCTATGCGAGAGATGTGTTTTCATATCGAAAGCATTTAAACTGTCTTAAAGTTTTAGTTTTCGACTTCATAGAATACGCATGATTTAGCTTCCATTTTCGAGGTCACGTTTCTTTTGGTGGTGACTATCCATAACATTATTATCGACTGCACTTAATCGTTGTTTTCTACTATGTATCCGAATGGATTGTTAACGAAGCGGGCGATTTTAAGAATGGCTGCTAATTTGATGTTGCCCCGTACAGAGATGTTTTCGACGGAAAATCAAACCAGCCAACATCCAGTACAGTCGTTCTGCTTCGAATTTATGGCGAACGAAGCCTCTGATGCTGCCACTATGGAGCAAATGGCTCTCTGCCTTCGATTTTACGATGCAGAGAAATCATATCATGTCTCCGGTAGGAGTTCGTTGGGTTTGCCGAATGCAAGTCTACCACCGGCGAAGCTCTGGCTTATGCCTTCCTCGATATCGTCAAGCTCTTCGAGTAAACATTCAGAAAATGCGCGACGAAGGTTATGACGGTGCGTCGAACATGTCCGGGAAGCAGAAGGGGGTCCAGGCTCGCATCCAAGCCATCGTCGCGATAGCTGTAAACACTCACTGCAAGGCGCACTGGTTGAATCTCGCCAATATACACGCCTCCGACTCGATGCAAACTAAGAACATGATGGCAACTGTCTTAACAATAGCGTTTGCCTTTGACTACTCTGCCAAACGGCTTTTGCGGTTCTATGAGAAATTAGAGACTGAGGCCGTGGGCACAGAAGAGATGGGTAGGAGAACAAAACTTGCAATGTCTTCTCGTTCTGCTCTGCATGCCAGTATCGACAGCAATAGCGGAGAGGTCTTTTTGTACAATAAAACGGGTGAAGACATACTTCCGTAGCACCATGGGAACGGAGCGCATGTCCCGTCTTGCCCTGTTGAATATACACCGAGAGCGAGAGATCGATCCGGAATAGGTCGTTGACGTATTTGCCAGACGAAAGGAGCGCCGTTTGGCCGTTTTATTTGGTGTGTAATGTAATGCATGTAATACAGGAAACCTTGCATTAATTAGAATGTATACAGTTTACGTGTATTGTTTTTTAAACGTGTTTTGCTATATGTAGATAATACAAGACAAGATGTAAGTGACTAGAGTTATCGAGTAAATATGACAGCCATAGTTGTTATCTAAAAGATGGATATTTTGCTTAATTATGTCTCTTTTATTTGTGTTTTAACAATACAAATTAAGCATCGGTTACTGTCATCCAAAAGTGTTATGTCCTATGTTATACCATAGCATATCATGGTTTTATTTAGACATGCATTAAATGATAAACCCCGACATAATTCTGGAATAAAAATCTTAAAGGAAAATCACATGTTTTGAAATCAAAGACAAATTATATCATATCAGAGTTTATCACGCCATATTTTGCACTATTATATTGTCGAAAACCTCTCTAGAATGCACGTACGGCTTCGTAGAGATAAAAAAAATACGGGGGAGCATGCCCCCGGACCCCCCTAGCATGCCGTTTGCGTACACTGAAAATAAGCCCAGCTACGTCCCTGTTTACCGGTATATTGCTTTTTACATGTAATCAGAGCCGATCGAAAAGAAAAGAAAAAATAATCGAAAGTTTCTGCTTAAGACATTCAAAGGTTTTTACATTGCCAATAATGAATGACCTCTAAATAAAATGAGTTTATTCAAGATACATAAGACATTACAGTCCATAGGTACACATGTATGTTGAATATATTTATACAAACAAAATGCATGCAAGTGGTCATCAATAAATACAAGTTCATGACATGATTGATCATATTCAAACTATATTATGTTCTATACATACATTGTTAAAAGGATACATGTATTTTAACATAATGTTAACATAAATAGCGCTATTGACAGCGAGAAGTCAACTTTTCTGACATGTAATTTACTCAAAATAATATTTATAGACATTTCTTTGAATAAATGCTTTATGAACATAATTTGCTAAATTTTTGTTAATTGTTTGGTTATCAGATTGCATTAACTCTATTAATTTTGGAATATTTGGTCTTTTCCAGTAATATTGCTTTATGTATTTTTTTCTAATATCATTGTATAAGGAACATTCAAACAAAAAATGAAATTCATCCTCCAAGACATTGCAATGTTGACATTTTCTTTCCTGGACTGGTATAGATTCTGGTTTATGCCATCTGCCTGACTCTATTTCTAATCTATGAGAGGATACTCTTAGTCGGCACAGACTAAACCTAAACTTATCAATAGTAACATCATTTAAATAAGGCTGGAATTCAAATTTACAAAAAAGATTATAACTTACTGCTCTTGATGAATTACTCAGTTCAGACACCCAATTTTGTATAAAAGCATCATTTAATCTGGATTTAACAAGATATAAAAAACACTTATCATCACCTACTCCTTGGTTTATCCATGCATAATGTAATCCCAAGGACTGCAACAAGTTACAAACAGATTTAGCCCATGTGTGCATATTTGGTTTACTTATCAAACAGTTGCACATATGTAAATATATACACTTTACATATTTATGGTTTTCTAACTGGGTAACTTTTAGCCAATACCTTATTACATTAACTGCACGTCTCACGATTAAGGATGTTCTACCAAGTTATCCATACACAAAATTATTTTGAGTTTGAATTTTCACACCTAATAATTTTTTACAGAAACTTAAATGTACTCTCTCAAGTGTCATGGATTCATTTAAGCCCCATATTTCTGAGCCATAATTTAAAATGGGTAAAACAAGTTGATCAAATAGCTGTAATTTGGTCTGAATATTGATTGAAGGAAAATGAAGTAAATATGAATTTAATTTAAAAACCGCTTTTGAAGCTTGTCCAGCAAGAGTTTCAAAAGTACCTGTAAATGATCCTCCCGTGGTAAATACAATTCCTAAATATGTAAACTATTTTACAATTTCTATAACCTCGCCTTTATATGCAAAATTCATATTTCTTCTTAATTGTCCCCCTTTTTAAAAAATCATAACTTTAGTTTTATTTGAATTTACAAACAGTTTCCACCTATCACAGTATTCTTCCAACAAGCACTCCCAGTACTTGTCATTGAATAATGTTAGTGATTTTTTTTTAACTAAGCACGACTTGTGTCAATTGGTTTTTTCTACTTCAACTCACGGATCATGAAAAACTCAAACAACTTTTAGCTTTAAAGGGGCCTTTTCACGTTTTCGTAAATTGAAAAAAAAATGTTTCAGATTCGAAAAATGTCCTTGTAGTTATGATATTTGTGAGGAAACAGTATTACGGAACATTTACCACGCTCTAAAATATCCATTATATGCATCTGTTGACGATTTAAAAATCTTACAAATTATAAAGACACGATTGAATAATTTGTTATTTTCGTTATATTTTGTGAAACTACGACGATTGCTTATATAAAGTATTAAATACCTCATCAGTGTGTGAGCACGGATGGCCAACTGGTCTAGCGATAGACTTTTTACTCCAGGGGTATGTGGTTCGAGTCAAGTTGAGGGTTACTTTTATTCTTTCTTTAATTTTATTCTTTTTTTAAGAAGCTTTTTGGATCCAATGTTTACAATAATCAAAATAAAGCTTTTAACGTTATATACTTCAATACATGTCAAAATCTGCGAAAAGGTCCCTTTAATTTGTGGATGTCTATTGTAAACAATTTTATCCAGTGTCTTCAGTCGGTTGAATATTTCTGTTGTTTGTAAGGATTAGTAATATTTTAATTGTTATAATGAATTACGCATGTGAGACATGGGGTAAAATAAAGTCAATGGAATGGGAAGGGTACACTTGAAGGTCTGTAAAAGAGTGTTTAACGTTAAGCAAAATGTATGTAATGCCGTAGTGTACAGCGAGTTAGGAAGGTACCCACTATTTATTCATAGATATATAAAGATGGTTAAATATTGGTCGAAGCTTATTAAAACGAATAACATTATTTTCAAATCAATGTATGTACAAGCATTAAATAATTGCCAGAACGGTCGTTCTAATTGGGTATCTAATGTAAAAAAAAAATGTTAGACACCTACGGTTTGTAATACGTGTTTAATAATTCAAGCTCGATCGATGTTAAAATATTTATAACACATTTCAAAACTGTTGTACTTGATTCCTACAAACAGGAGTGGTTTCGATCTGTTAAGAATAGCTCTCTTTTAGAAATGTACCGTGTGTATAAGTCTACGTTAGTGTACGAATGTGATTGAGACGTACTACGTCACAAGGCTCCGAACTTCGAGTCTGTCACTTAGAATTCAAACTGAAAGATATGCTGGTCAAATATACCACGACACGAACGTTATTGCATATGTTGTAACGAATTAGATGTTGAAGACGAGCTTCATTTTGTTTGTAAATGTCCTTTAAGTATATTAGAAGAAACTACTTAAAGAAATGTTATAACATTAGACCCTCTGTTTATAAATTTCTCCAATTGCTGAATACAACGAACAAAGTTGAACTTATTAAATTAGCCAAATTTGTAAAAGAAGCTCTGATTTTAAGAAATAATAATTCTAATAGTGTTATTTAACTTCAGAAAGTAATGCTTCATATGTAACAATTTAGTATTTTACCTAGCCTTTTCATAACCGTATGTATATACGATTCTGCTTATGTTAATGTTATTACTATGTTTATCTCTGCGATATTAATGTATGTGAAATATCTAGTGTTTAGACTATGTACACTGTGCAAGTCTGAAAAAATATGTATCTTGTCTTGTTCATTTTGCGAGCATTCGATTGTTATACGTTTGTTTTGTCATTGTTTATGACTGTATATTTTTCATTTAACGGTTAATTTTACAACGTATCGGCAATAAGCTGTGTGGTCGTGTTTTCAACGAATAAATCTCAAACATGAAATGCACACAAATGACGGAAAGAATATTTATCTCATTATACAATTTCAAAGTGCGACAAAGCCGACGAAGTTCTTATCAATTTTTATGTGGTCTACATGTAGCATTTTCAATGCGATTATGAACAAGAAGATTGTGGAATGCCGTAATCATGGTTATCAACTGGGTATTTTAGACATCTCATAAACGGAAATTTACGACAGGGTGTTAGGGATGACGCGTGGTTGGTATAATCGCCTCTTACGTATACCAAAAGGAAGAGTTCGCTTACCAATGAGCGTAACATATTTTTCTGGGTACTCCTCAATAGTGCATACTAAAGGTAACATATAAATATCAGAAACTCGAACCTTTTAAATATTATTATTATTAGCTTCTTATGAGTCTAACTATAAAGGACAGAGTTGCCTGGACACACCACGGGTAATATAACGGACAGACAGACATTTTATTCGAGATTGGTCCATAGTATATCGTCTTAACACATATTCTTACAAAAATGGCAACATGATAAGACATGTTCATTACCGTATTTTGTGGAAACACAAAATAACAACATCAACAACAACTAAAATAACCAGTTAGGAAAAAATGTGTTCTTCTTCTTCCGTTACAGCACTTCTTCTAAGTAGAAGATTTTGTGCTGGCGCCTATATTTGTTAAGGGGTAAAATTGTACAAAGGTGCTCAATGTGTTCAGATAACATAAATGACGATACCGTTTCTGTAGTGGAAATGTTCAAAAATTGAATAAACATATGAATTTTCAAAATATATGTTTACAGACGTTGTTAACAATTTTTAGATAAATACAATTACTATTTGCTCTTTACGTATTTTAACACAGTTAACAAATTACAGATGAATATAATAACATTTGCTTCGATTGATAAATGCTTATATCTTTTCCAATCGGTATTCATACATAAATATTTCAACAAACATAAATTCGTAATGGATTAATCACGAGCATTTAAAATTTCAGACCGCATAGTGATTGATTATTTCATAACAAGAGGGCCTGAAAGGCCCAAAGTCGCTCACCTGTGATTTAAAGGAACTGACATGTTCTGTGCAGCCCAAGATGTCATTAGAACAAAATGTTCTTATCAACTTTCATAACCGAGTTTTTCAACAGACCAGAATCATTTTCATACACATCCAAAATATCATTCAAACAAATATTCTGACAAACTTTCATGAAGATTCATAAGTCCATATAAGGAAAAATGCCCCGCCCCCTGGTGGCCATGTTTTTTTCAAGTAACTGGAACCATTTTCGAAGTTGTCTAAGATATCATTGAGACAAATCTTCTGACCAAGTTTTATGATGATCGGACAATAAATATGGCTTCTAGAGTGTAACAAGATTTTATTAAAGCTATATAAGTAAAAATGTCACGCCCCCTTGGCGGCCATGTTTTTTTCCACCAACCGGAATCATTTTCGAACTCATCCAAGATATCATTGGAATAAATTGTCTGACCAAGTTTCATGATGATCGGACAATAAATGTGGCCTCTAGAGTGTTAATTAGGTTTTACTAAAGCAATATATAGCCATTAGGAAAAATGCCCCGCCCCCTGGTGGCTATGTTTTTAAAACAACCGAAACCATTTTCGCACTCATCCAAGATATCATTGGGACAAATCTTCTGACCAAGCTTCAAGAGATCGGAAAATAAGAGTGGCCTCTAGAGTGTTAACAAGGTTTTACTTTAGCCATATAAGGAAAAATACCCCGCCCCTTGCGCCCATGTTTTTCAACCAACCCGCATCATTTTTTAACTCGTCCAAAAATTATTGGGATGAATCTTCTGACCAAGTTTCATGAAGATCGGACAATAAATGTGGCCTCTAGAGTGTTAACAAGATTTTACTATAGCCATTTATAGCCATATAAGGAAAAATGCCCCGCCCCTTGGTCGCCACGTTTTTCAAGCAAACATAACCATTTTCGAACTCATCCAAGATATAATTGAGACCAATCTTCTGACCAAATTTCATGAAGATTGTACAATAAATGTGGCCTCTAGAGTGTTAACAAGGTTTTACTAAAGCCATATATAGCCATATAAGGAAAAATGCCCCGCCCCCTGGTGGCCATGTTTTTTAAAGCAACCGAAACAATTTTCGAACTCATCCAAGATATAATTGGGACAAGTATTCTGACCAAGTTTCACGAAGATCGAAAAATAAATGCGGCCTCTAGAGTGTTAAAAAGGTTTTATTATAGCCATATAAGGAAAAATGCCCCGCCCCCTGGCGGCCATGTTTTTCAACCAACCGGCAACATTTTTGAACTCGTCCAACATATTATTGGGATGAATCTTCTGACCAGGTTTCATGAAGATCGCATAAAAAATGTGGCCCCTATAGTGTCAACAAGATTTTACTATAGCCATTTATAGCCATATAAGGAAAAATGCCCCGCTCCTTGGCAGCTATGTTTTTTATGCAAACGTTACCATTTTCAAACTCATCCAAGATATTATTGAGACCAGTCTTCTGACCAAATTTCATGAAGATTGGACAATAAATGTAGCCTCTAGAGTGTTAACAAGGCAAATGTTGACGCCGCACAACGGGCGACGGACGACGGACAAAAGGCGATCACAAAAGCTCACCATGAGCACATTGTGCTCAGGTGAGCTTAAAAGTGATAGTTTAATAAGTTTTGCTCTGTTACTTGATTTAAGTAATTTTAAGTATTTATAAACTTATACTGATGGCCCTATATAATATTTACGTTCGATACATTTTTTCTTCTTATTGTTTCGTATCTTGGGCACACGCATACAAAATTATATTCATCTTCTATTTCTTTTTTTTCCAAATTACACAGTGTCGTTCCTGTCACAGTGTATTATTTCTTGCATTTCTATCCAACAAGATACGTAATGGATGTGCCTTCCTTTCTACAAAAATAAAATTTTAGACATTTGAGAACATCAAGATATATAAATTTAATACTCATGAGTTTGTTTAATTTGTATATAGATCTATACAAACAGAGCTCTTTCTAGGTACCAAACCATTCTTGTTTGAAGGTGTCAATAACACGTTGTAAATATTTACAAATTATTTAGGGTTAACATTGTGAACGTTATTAAACATAGAGCGCCCATTGCGATATCCAAACTGGGCGTCAGAAATTATATTATTTTGTTCACATACATGTTCGATACGTTTCTTTGAACCTGTATTAAGATAGCAACTAACTAGAGTTATGCCCCTGTATTTATGGACATCAACAGTAAAACCTTATTCATGTATAATGGGATAATTATTCACTGGAAAATTGTGTTGTGAATTTAGAATAATAAGTTTCAGTGGATAGCTTTTATGGAATGAACCCTTCTTCAACACACTGTATTGATTTAGATAGCTTCGCGATATTAAAACCCCTTTCAACCATTGAATCCAGACAGTTTACCTACCGAACACAGCAGTGTATGGCCTTATGCTACGAACAAGGCGTATCGCTCGTCAACACCAAAGCGTCTAGATAGTTTACCTACCGAACACAGCAGCGTAGGACCTTATGCTACGAACAAGGCGTATTTCTCGTCAACACCAAAGCGTGGTAACATCACACAGGACCTTACCTCCAACATTTCAAAGATCACTACTGACACCATCTCTTCGCACGCGAACAGTATTGAAAGCGAACAAACATCATCATTTTTTGGTGCCTCTTATGTCCCTGAGCCATCTAGTGAGGACAGCCAACCTCCAGACTCGACTTAATATAGATAGAAACAATCTTAGAATACCCGTCATAAACTTTCAAAGTGTCCGTAACAAGAAAACGGAACTCTATAACATCATATCGAGCTGTGCACCCGATATAATCATACTCTCGGAAACTCATACTGACAGTGAATATTTCAATGCATAAATTCTACCGACTAACATACCAGCTAAACATAAATACCAAATATTTAGGAAAGATAGGAAAGAACTTATCGACAAAGGCGGTGGAGGCGTCATGATCATGGTACGCTCAGAACTTCCCGCTGAGGAGTGTTTAGACTTAGACTCTAACTATGAAATTATATGGGCTAAAGTTACAACATCAGCCAACGAAATCGTACTTGTCGGTGCATTCTACAGAGAACCAAAATCCAAATCAGAAGCACTCGAGGAACTAAACAAATCATTATCATCCATACATAATAATCAAACCTACAAAAACATGAAAATGTTCTTAGGAGGTGACTTTAATCTTGGTGATATTAACTGGAAAGAAGGTGGTTCTTACATTGGCGCAAGGGACAAGGCTCAATGTGATAAACTAATTCAGATAAGCTCTAACAATTCACTTGAGCAAATCAACACTCTACCGACACGACAAGAAAGGATACTAGACCTATTATTTACAAGTCACCCGACCCTAATTCAACGATACATTACCTGCCCCCCTATTGGACTGAGCGATCATAAAATACTATCAGTTGTTACCAGCATTAAACCAATTATAAGCCAGAAAGCTCCAAGAACTGTTTTCAACTACAAAGAAGCAGATTGGATTAAAATACGGAAAGATATGTCAGATTTTAGTGCCGTTTATTTCCAATCGGCTCCAACCAAACAAGTAGAAGAAAATTGGACTAACTTTAAAGATGCATTGTTCCCCTCCATGGAAGAACACATTCCTAAAAAAGTGCTAAAAGGTAAACCAGACATACCATGGATGACACATAAATTAAAACGCATGAAACGTAAAAAACAAAAGCTGTACAACAGGGCCAGGGATTCGCAAGTGACCAAGACAAAGAAACATTCCTTAAATATAGAAAAACTGTCAGAAATGAGCTACACACCTCTTACTACAATTACATCACTGATAGACCCAGAAAACGACAGAGCTGGTAAAAACTTTTACAAGTGCATTAAGTCTAGGAAACAGGACACTATGAACATAGTTACTTTAAAAAAACAACGGACGTATTGGTGAAAACGCGAAAGACAAAGCCGAGATGCTCAACGACCAATTCTGCTCTGTATTCACCAAAGAAGACCTCGATAACATCCTAAACAAAGGTTGCTCACCTCACCCATCCATGCCTAATATCCAAGTTACAGCACAAGGAGTGACAAACTGCATTAAACGACTGAATGTAAAAAAAGCAAGTGGTCCAGATAAAATGCCCATTATAGCGCTGAAGGAAACGTCGGAGGAGATAACACCAATCCTACAGAACCTTTACCAACAATCACTAGATACCCAAGAAATACCTAAAGACTGGAAGCAGGCCAATATAGTACCAATCTTTAAGAAAGGCGACCGAACAAAACCGTCAAATTACAGACCAGTGAGCCTGACTGCAGTTGTCTCAAAAATGCTTGAACACATAGTCGTCTCTCAAATAATGAAACATCTAGATGATAACATACTTCATGAAAATCAACATGGGTTCCGTGCTAAAAGATCGTGCGAGTCGCAGTTACTAACGACAACTGACTAAATTTCCAAATATACGAATCAAGGCCTCCAGGTTGACATGGCGATACTCGACTTTGCAAAAGCGTTCGACAAAGTACCTCATCGTAGACTTGCCGAAAAAATGTCCTTCTACGGAATACGTAACAACACCTTGTCCTGGGTGAATAATTTCTTAAATGATCGCTTACAACAAGTTGTCATAGATGGCGAATCTTCGGACCTATCTCGGGTAACTTCAGGAGTGCCGCAGGGAACTGCCCAAGGACCAACATTATTTCTTCTTTTTATAAATGACATTGCCACCAACATATCTTGACCATTCGTCTATTTGCAGATGACTGTGTCTTATACACACCGATAAGATCTCAAGATGATCACATTTCGCTGCAGAACGATTTAAACACCCTGGTCGATTGGAGTACTACCTGGCAGATGCAATTTAACATTGACAAATGTGCAAAAATGAACATAACAACAAAGAGAAACACCTTAAAATATAACTATAAAATGCAAGGAACATGTCTTGAAATTGTTAAAACCACCCATACTTAGGAGTGGAACTCCACGAAAAACTGAAATTTAACCTACACATTGACAATATCACAGCAAAGGCCTCCAGTGCCCTAGGATTCTTGAAACTCAATCTAATACATTGTCCTAAACAAGTTAAAGAACGTGCCTAACACACATTAGTGAGACCCAAATTGGAATACAGTTCTACAAACTGGAATCCTCAACAGAACACGCAAGTGTCACAAATTGAACAAATACAACGACACGGTGCCTATACCACGTGACTTTTTAAGATCTGTGTGGGGAGTAAAATATAAACAAAAGCGCGACGCAGGTAAGATTTTTAAGGATTTCTTTTTAAATAGTTCACCATTTTTAATGGGATAAAGTGGAGAGCCTGCTCATTCATGTGAGTTTTCTATAGGTATCATGATTTTATAAAACCAATAAGTATTTTTTAAGTAAAGTGCAACCGCGCGTTTGGACGGTTAGAAAAAGGTAGGATCAGTGTGGGGACATTATTTTATTTTGACACAGAAACATCACCTCTGGTGAAATTAAGCAATAAACTTTATGGGCGGAGCTTACAATATATCATTTTGAATTCATTTTCAGGTTCCTGTTATATATTTACGAAAAAAAGTTCGAGAAAAATATTCTTACAGTAGTATGATATGTGTGGTATACGTGTTTAAAAGGATCTGTGTGGTATCCGTGTTCCTACAATTTACGGATAAATTGAAATAATAACGACAATATATATTTCTTTTATTTAATTTAAATTATTTCATTACAACAACAACTACTTCTACCACTACTACTACTACTACTACTACTACTACTACTACTACTACTACTACTACTACTACTACTACTACTACTACTACTACTACTACTACTACTTCTACTACTACAACTTCTACGATTACTGCTACTACTTCTAGTACTACCACTACTACTACTACTACTACTACTACTACTACTACTACTACTACTACTACTACTACTACTACTACTACTACTACTTCTGCTTCTACTTCTACTACTACTACTACTACTACTACTACTACTACTACTACAACTACTACTACTACAACAACTACTTTAATGCTTCTGCTGCTACTGCTGCCACGGCAACTATTCATTTTGATTCATTTTGATACTTCAAACTGTACCATACCATTATTTTAATACAACAACAACTACTACTACTACTACTATTACTACTACTGCTATTACTACTACTACTATTACTACTACTACTTCTACTACTACTACTACTACTACTACTACTACTACTACTACTACTACTACTACTACTACTACTAGTATTACTACTACTACTACTATTACTATTACTACTACTATTATTACTAGTACTACTATTACTACTACTACTACTACTTCTACCACTACTACTTCTACTACTACTACTACTACTACTACCACTTCTACTACTACTACTACTACTACTACTACTACTACTACTACTACTACTACTACTACTACTACTACTACTACTACTTCTACTACTACTACTATTACTACTACACTAACTACTACTACAAATAGCAGTAGTTGTTGTAGTACCAGTAGTAGTAGTAGTACCAGTAATAGTAGTAGTTGTAGTAGTACCAGTAGTAGTAGTAGAAGTAGTAGTAGTAGTAGTAGTAGTAGTAGTAGTAGTAGTAGTAGTAGTAGTAGTAGTAGTAGTAGAAGTAGTAGTAGTAGTAGTAGTAGTAGTAGTAGTAGTAGTAGTAGTAGTAGTAGAAGTAGTAGTAGCAGAAGTAGTAGTAGTGGTAGTAGTAGAAGTAGAAGTCGTAGATCTATTATTATTATTATTTAGAAATTGATTCATTTCAGTTACCACCTATTTGACACTAGTGAACAGAAAATGGTTAAGGGAAGAAAAAAAGAGGAAAAAGTTTCACGCCACAGGAATGCTATACAGAAGGGGACACTAGGAGTAAGGTGGAAGCGGGCGAGACAAAACGATAGTGCAAACTGTTGCCAACAATAAGACTAGGGATAGACGAACACAATTGAAATGTTAAAATATGTTCAAGTATGAATGAGCGTGCATTATCATACGGTACACATCCATGCTTCTATTATATTTCTTCGGATAGTTTATACAATCGTTTGTTTTTGCATTCGGACACAAATTCTGCAATAGAAATTGTTTCAAATATATCACAGGTTGACAAAAAGCAAAGGCCTGTTCTTTCCTGAGTAATATGTATGATTTAAAATCAAATTTGAAATAAAAACTGATAAAACAGAATCCACCAGACGCATTGGTTTGTCATCGATTTCAAAGTGCCTTGCATCATTGTGAAGAAACTTTAAACGGCAAAAAATGTTACATGGTCGACATTATTTTATATTTTGTTGTTATTTAAAGTTGACGGTAACCGGTATGATTTACTAAAAATAAAATAATGGACATAAAGAAACATATATATGTGTTTTGTGATATGTTCCTTATATTTGGAATGTATATAGTTGCATTAGTTTATTACACAGTATAGATCTTGACAATCATTCGCCATGTGTTGGTATTAACGTCATGTTATAAATTATGTCGGTTTATATAGTGTAACAAGTGTATGCTTATCTTAAGCGTTAATCATTTTGAAGAGAATATAAAAAGTTAATGTAGAAATATTATATTAAATGATTATATATGTACGATTCTCCACTTGTGTTGAGGTCGGATGCAGCTGTAAAGAATACCAAGACATATTTCGCATTAAAGAGTATTGTATTTTATACACAACCTCATTGCACACATTGTTTACTGTCAATTACTACGGACTAGAACAAGTATAAGCCGTCAGTTAATTCGAAAATCACTACTATTAGGAAACCTGGCTGCTTATGATCATCGAACTAGCTCGTGACAGCGGTATATAAAATTGAAATCAACGCAAAAAACATCGCAAAACTTTAATCAAGTTATATTTCAAAAAGAATCACAGATTCGATAACACAAATCACAGACGCGATATATTAATGAATAACGTAAATCCAAATTATTGCACAATTATTTGAAAATGATTTCAACAGAAACACAAACGAAATAAACGAAACATAAAAACTTATCAAATTCGGATAATATAAGAATCATTTTGAAAAGTAAAGTTAAAATAAAACAACGAATAAAATAACGTACCACGATAATCAAGTTACAAAGACAAAGTGTAAACTATTGTGATTTTTTATCAGTATGCACGGATTTATGTTAGGTCCTCACGTCTCGAGAAAGATTTATTTTGCGTTGGTACGTTTTGAAACACTCCTCACATCTATAACACTTGTCCGGCAGGTGAGTATTGACGTGCTCTCTGATAAATGAGATATATTGTATATTTGTGTTGTTTCAAGAAAATCCGTTCATCTGTTTGTTAGTATAATTGTATAAAAAATGTAACTATTTTTTAGGTATTTAATCTTACCTGAAAAGCTTTCCCACAGCAGTAATAGTTTCCAAAGTAAGCGTGTCTCCTAGTGTGGCGCAATAGCACAGCTCTGGTCTTCAACATTATTCCGCATTACCTTAAAGCAAATATAATATTTAAAGGGGAATTTTCACAGATTTTGGCATGCTTTGAAGTTTGTCATTAAATGCTTTATATTGATAAATGTAAACATTGGATCTAAAAGCCCCAGTAAAAAATAAAGAATACAATTTAAAAAAGGAAAAAAAGTAGCCCGCAGCAGGGCTCGAACTAGTGACCCCCGGAGTTCTGCCTGGAGTAAAAACAATTAGACCGCTCGGCCATCCTGCCAAATATGTATGAAGAACGTATTTTATACTTTATATAAGCAATCTTCGTAGTTTCACAAAATTGAACGACAACAACAGAATTCTCCAAATTATTCATTCGTTTCGCGTTGCAACGCTTTATTATTTTCAGGATTTTAAATCGTCAAAAGATGCATATAATGGCTATATTAGACCATGGTAAATGTTCAGTAATACTGTTTCCTCACAAATATCATAACTAAAACGAAAATTTGCGAATCTGAAACAACTTTTTTTAAATTTTGTCAATTTACCAAAACGTGAAAAGATCCCTTTAAAATAATAAACGATACATTACTTCACGTGACAGTAGTGTTTGGCGCCAACATAACAATGAAATTTAATACAATAATGTATAGCCATTATGTGTAATATATGCTATCGCATTTAAAAATCCAGTTTCAAATACATTGTTGACAAGCATTTTTTTAAACAACTGAATAGAACTGAAAAACTTAAAAACAGTATACCACACAGATCCGTCTAAAAATGTATACCACACAGATCATATTACTGTAAGAACATTTTTCTTGAACCTTTTTTCGTAAATATATAACAGAAACCTGAAAATGAATGCAAAATGATATATTGTAAGCTCCGCCCATAAAGTTAATTGCATAATTTCACCAGATGTGATGTTTTTGTGGCAAAATAAATAATGTCCCCACACTGATCCTACCTTTTACTAACTAAGTTTTAATGAATGGTGTGACCATGCACCGCTCTGCTTTTCATTGTTATGCAATAATAGATTTCATAGCGAAGAAAGCCAATCAGGTATTAAATATAAATGGAATGATTCCCTGCGGGAACAATTTCGATCAGGGATTATTCGAATTTTACCAACTTTTAATGATATTGTGCGTAATACCAACTGCCCTGACAGGGACTCAATTAATGTTTTGATTGATAAGTTTTCAAATACTATCCGCGATGTTGCGGATCCATTGTTTGCCAAAGAATGTTTTTATTCAAATGATGTTTATTTTGAGGGTTACAGTAAAAGAGATAAAGATTGGTTTGATCATGATTGTAGAGTTGCGCGTAATATGTATTTAGAAGCGCTAAGGTTGTTTAATGTAGACAAAAGTAATACAAACAGGTCTATTTTGTGTGATGCAAAAACTAATTACAAAATATTGTTAGAAAGAAAAAGCACGCCGATTATAATAAACGTATGTCCGAGTTAGCTAATTTACGCAAAAGTAGGCCAAGAGACTTTTGGAAACATTTTAAATCTAGATCTTTCAAAACATCTTCCAAAATTTCTCTAGATGAATTTAAACATTATTTTGAAAATTTAAGCGCAGACATTGCTACGGATAAGAATAATGATGCTGAAAGTTTTAATAGTTTTTATAACTTTGATAATCCTAATACTGTTTACCCGGAGCTTGATGATCCAATTACAGTTCAAGAAATAATAAATGCTGTTAAGCTACTGAAGCGGAACAAATCTTGTGGCAGTGATAATCTTTTGAACGAGTATTTTATTGAAAGTGTTGATATATTAGCCTTACATATATGTGATTTATTTAATTGTGTATTGAACTCAGGATATTATCCTGAAAAGTGGACCGAGGGAATTATTGTCCCTCTACACAAGAAAGGTTCAAAAGAAGATGTAAATAATTATAGAGGGATTACTTTAGTTAGATGTTTATCTAAGCTCTTTACAACCGTTTTAAACAATCGCATTGAAAATATTTGTTACGAAAATAATACTATTTCGGACGCCCAATTCGGATTTCGGAAAGGGCGGTCTACGACAGATGCAATATTTATTCTTCATTCTCTTGTTCAAAACTTTTTATTTGAAAAAAAGAGATTATATGTAATTTTGTGGACATGATGAAATGTTTTGATACTATATATAGAAATGCATTATGGTTAAAAATGTATAAATGTGGCATACAGGGTAAAATTCTTAGAATTGTTAGGGACATGTATCAAAAAGTTAAATCTTGTGTTAAGTCATTGTCTTCATATTCTGACTATTTTTCTTACGCAGTGGGGCTCAGACAGGGCGAAGTTATGTCCCCCTTATTATTTTCTTTGTTTGTAGAAGATCTTGAGTTGTTTTTACAAAATGATTTACAATCCGGATTGAATATTGACGACATTGTATTGATTTTACTGTTATTTGCTGATGATATGGCTATTGTAGGTAAAACGCCCAATGAAATTCAAAACCACTTAGATAATCTATATTATTATTGTAATTTATGGGGATTGAAAGTAAATACAGAGAAAACAAAAATTACAGTATTTCGGAAAAGAGGCGGATTATTGCCAAATGAAAAATGGACCTACAATGGCCATGACATACAAGTTGTGAATGATTTTAATTATCTTGGGGTTGTTTTTAATTATACTGGGAGTTTCACATTGAATCAGGAACACCTAACGGGTAAAGCTTTAAAAGCAATGAATATTTTATTGTCTAAATGTAATGACTACGATTTAAAACCCAAGATACTTTGTCAATTATTTGACGCATTTGTTGGATCCATTTTAAATTATGCTTCGGAAGTCTGGGGCTATACTAAAAGTAAGGAACTTGAAAGAATCCATTTGAAATTTTGCAAACGATTACTAAAGGTAAAACTTAACACATGTAATGCTTGTGTTTATGGTGAGCTGGGTAGATATCCCATGTATATACATAGATATGTACGTGTAATTAAATATTGGTTTAAGATATGTAGATCTGAAAATATCATTATTAAAACCATATATAATTTGGCCGTCTCAGATTATCATAAAGGCTGTCATAATTGGATATTTAATGTTAAAAAAATGTTTGATGACTTTGGTTTTAGTTATGCATTTGATGATATAAACACTATTAATATTGAGATTAACTCATTTGTAGAGGAATTTAAAGGAGAGTTTATGATAACTTCACACAGGACTGGTATAGAACCTTAAATAATAGTTCGATGTTAGATGTTTATCGAAATTTTAAAATCAATTTTGAATATGAGTCGTACTTAGACATTTTACCAAGAAGTTTAAGATACTTTTTTACCAGATTAAGATTGTCAGCCCATCCACTGCATATTCAAACCGGTCGTTATGCAAGAGACGTCGCTAGAAATCAGCGTCACTGCATGTGTTGCAATTCGACCGATATTGAAGATGAATTTCATTTTATTTGCATTTGCCCGGCGTTTAGAAACATTAGAAAATACATAAAACCATGTTATTACAAAAGGCCATCTATGTATAAATATTGAAGTTTACTGCAATCGAATAATAAAATAGAACTTATAAAAGTATGTCTCTTTGTTAAAGAATCACTTAAAGTTCGAACATCTATTATTAACGCAATAATGCTTTAGATGTTCATCCTCTTTTCTTTGTTCTTTTTTCTTTTTTCTGTCATTGTTGTTTTTATATTTAATTTACTTTGTTAGCTAAGTAG
This sequence comes from Dreissena polymorpha, assembly GCF_020536995.1. Taxonomy (NCBI): domain Eukaryota; kingdom Metazoa; phylum Mollusca; class Bivalvia; order Myida; family Dreissenidae; genus Dreissena; species Dreissena polymorpha. Next base: position 84,715,018 of record NC_068363.1, on the reverse strand, counting down.
ATCATTTGTAAATACGTGTAAAAGTTTGTACCTATCACAATTGACATCGTACTGTTTTCATAATGTGTTGTTCACGATGTACATTGTATAAGTCAAAATAAACTGTCTGTCTGTCTGTCTGTCTGTCAACTAACCGTTCAAACGCGCGGTTGCACTTTACTGAAAAACTACTTATTTGTTTGATAAAATCATGATACCTATAGAAAAGTCTCATAAATGAGACATACACTTTATCCCATTAAAAATGGTGAAATATTTAAAAAGTAATCCTTAAAAATCTTACCTGCGTCGCGCTTTTGTTGATATTTTACTCCCCACACAGATCTTAAAAAGTCACGTGGTATAGGCACCGTGAACGAAATGCCGCCAGATTCGTCCTTGGCAAACCCTTTAATTACCAGAACCCAAGTAGTGTAACATCAATGATTCAGCAGTTGAATTGGCCTTCTTTGGAAAACGTAGATATAACGCAGACTTAGTACTTATGTATAAAGTTGTGCACAGCCTAGTAGCAATACCAACATCGATCCTGCCCGTTCCATCAGCCCGACACGATATGAAATTCATCCCTTACCACTGTAAGATAAATGCATATCAACATTCATTCTTCCCGCGAGTTATTGTTCTGTGGAATCGCCTACCTGACCAAGTGCTTCAGCTAGACACAGTGGACAGTTTTAAGGCTGCTCTACAGCCGGTTGCGGTGGTGTAATGATCTACCATTAACAGTGTAAAGTGTGCATACAAGTTGGACATTTTAATTCACGTTTTATTTTGGGAGCATCCGGCCCCGCGCACATGTATAGTCACCTGCACCTTCACCCGATGTCCAATTGGATTTTGTGAAGTACCTCGTCGAATGCGAAGTATGCAAGTAAACGTTTGTAAACGCATCTTTTTATCTGACGTTTAATCCTTTTTGAATGTGTATCTTAGTTTTGAATATTTTTTACAATTATTCAAGAATACAAGTTTAACGTTGTCTGTTAAGGGTATAAGTCGGGAAATGGGGTTTATTGAAAGAATTTCCTCTGTAGTGCGTCTATTCGCAGATGACTGTGTTATATATCGCGTAATTAAATCTTCAGAAGATCAACAGAAACTTCAGCAAGATCTTGATAAACTTGTAGAATGGAGTAAGTCATTGCAGATGGAATTCAATGTGAAAAATGTGCAATAATGAATATCTCGAACACATCCAACAAAGAACGTTATAATTGCACAATGAGTGGTGAATCTTAAGAAACCGTAGACCATCATGCATATTTAGGGGTTGAATTGAACGACAACTTGAAATTTGACACTCACATCGAAAAAATAACTGGAAAAGCTTCACAAACTTTGGGATTTATTAAACGAAACCTTAGCAAATGCCCCAAACTAGTTAAAGAAAGAGCTTATCAATCATTAGTTACACCAAAGTTGGAATATTCTTCACCCATCTGGAATCCTACTCAGAAACAAACAACTCAACCGAAACAAATTGAACAAGTACAACGTAACGCTGCCAGATTCGTTGCGAATAAGCCTTTCAATCCATACCAGCCGGATAGTGTAACATCAATTATCAATGAACTCAATTGGCAGACTTTGCAACAACGTAGACAATGCTATGACTTGGTGCTATTCTACAGGGTTGTTTATGGTCTTATTGCCGTACCAGCTTCATATCTACCAGAACGTGCCATAGTCAGAACAACCAGACAAAGCAACTCTCAAAACTTCATCCCTCCACAAACTATACGTAACGTATATCAACGCTCGTTCTTTCCAAGAACAGTATATATCTGGAACCCCTTACTCACCGCAGTAGTGGCAGCCCCGAGCTTGGAAACATTCAAGTCTGCTGTCCGGCCGCTGCCAGTGTTCCGTGCCTAGAGTAGTAGGCCAGATGTACAGTGTATCATACGTTGGCGAAAGCTATTTTTATTCGTATTTTAAAAAGCACTCCGCACTCTACATACGCACAGTTCTTAGCCCTCTTCAGTTGATGTCCTAGGGGCGTTGAAGAGTATATCGTTGAAGTTGACGTTGAATACATAAGATATAGTGTAACGTAACCATTATCAATTCAGATAGTTATGGGTCTTTGGATCTATTTGAAATTTATTGACACTTGGCGGGAAATATAATACACAAATACTTCGGAAATATACACGTTCAATGTTTTTAATCTTGTACATTAACCCAAAATAAGTAACTTATTAAAAGTGCATTTTTATTTTAAAAAAGACAGTATTTGAAAATATTCTATCAATATTGAAATACCAGATCGCGGAAATTGGTGACACAATTTGGAAGCGACTCTGGTTTTGCTGTGAAAAGTGGTAAAAGTCCTGGGTAAATATCGGAATGCATTTACTCTTAAATTTGTTGATTGGCTAAAGCCTTAAGCTTAGTACTAAACTGTAAAAAAGGACAATTGTACACTTTGATTTTAGAAGAAATTAGAAGTAACAAGAACTAGACCTCCTTTTACTAGTTTTAGAATCTACATGCCCTGGGTATAGTACCTGTAGGTGGATGGTCCACGGCCGTCCACAAGCTCAAATGACCATATATGGAGAAAAAGGCGGGACCAAACCAAATAGGCTTGCAATGCGCATGCCCAAGCAAAACCGATTGTAAGCCATCTTGAATTGTTAGCGTGAAAAGAAATACACTACATTTATTGGATATTTTAATATGATGAATATTCTAGGTAGAGAATATGGATAGTATTATCATTATTAGTATTACGTCAACAGTAACTCAACAATTGTATTGTTGACATGAAGAAAAAGCTATTTCGAGGTTGTTTTGACCATTGATTGCTAAGTAGGTCAAACTCAAAGTTTTAACTTTTATTGATATTTTATTTAGTTAAGGAATCTTCGAGTAATAGTTAAAAAAAATCTTTCGCATTCTAATTGTATAGCTAAATCATGTGTTGTTGTTATATTATAAACTTTCGTGCATGAGCCATTTAAATCCGTTTGCATTACTTTTTTAGTTGTTTCCCCTGGAAAATTCTCTTCTTGCTAGCCTTCGCCGAGTTATTCAACAACATCGCTATATTGCTGATTTTTGCTGTTGTTTTTTTGGTTAAAGCTGCATGCTTTTGTTGGATAATGTTTAATTTATCATTCACGTTTTACATATGATTCTGTTTAAACCATATTTAATCGATGTTTTGGTGAATTTCGCGCATGCTTAACTTGCCTGATTTCGGACGTAATTTACTTTCGGATACATGCTCCTCTTGTGTTTTTTTTCGATGTTTTCTTATGTATGCAGATTAAAAAAACAGCTCATGCTTAAATGTGTTATTGAGCAAGTGACTTCTTTATACTATGGCAGGAAAAAAAAAACTGTTATAAAATTATAAAGGAAGTTTAGTTACATGTATAAACTCACAGTCACAAGTGTGTAAGTATTACTGTTACATTTATTTATATTTTCTAAAAGTAAATATATGCTCACATATCAGTAAGTATTGTACAGCCCTAAATTATATTTAATACACCCATCTAGGCAGTTAATTCATATATGTGCTGGCTTTAATTTACATTCATGTTATTATCACCCTGCAATAGGCGGAGGGATATTGTTTTGGCCTTGTCCGCCCGTCTTTCCGTCCATCCGGCACTTTTGTGTTGGGAGCCATATCTTGGAAGTGCTTTGGTGGATTTCATTGAAACTTGGTATGAGTATATGTATAGATAAGAGGATGATGCATGCCAAATGGCATTGTACACTATCTGTTAATAACGGAGTTATGGCCCTTCGAACCTAAAAAAATGCTTTTTAACCTGAGTGTCAAATATAACACTTTTGTGTCCAGAAGCTAATTAGCGGGGGATATCAATTCAATGAATTTGCTTGTTATTAATTGAAGGGAAATAAACCTGTTATTTTGTCTGTCATTATGGTGTTTAAAGTCACATTTAATGGCATCCAACCTACTTTATTTCAAATACAGTAACACCTGGCGCCGTGACCTGGATGCAGATTCTAAGCAGATGGGCCAAAATGGGGGCAGCTAGAGAGACTCGCCTGGAACTGACAAGCCTGGAGGGAGCTGGTTGACTGTTGGCGAGATGGGACAACAGACGAAGAATAAACGAACCTACTTGATTTGATAAACATTTTTGTAAGTCATTCAAGAATCCAGCAAACTTTTTGTTTCCAATAAGCAGTCCTGTATATATCCGAAATAAAATAAAATGTTTTACTCAGGTTCCTTGATACTCATCTTGGTATTTAAGGGACCTTATAACAGATTATGGCATGTATTGAAGTTTGTCATTAAATGCGTTATATTTATAAATGTAAACATTTAATCTAAAAAGCTCAATTAAAAAACAAGAACAAATTAAAAGAAAAAGTAATCCTCATCTGGGCTCGAACCACTGACCTCTGGAGTAAAAGTCTAACGCTAAGACGGCCATCCATGCTCATACAATATTTTATACTTTTAGTTTCTATAAGCAAAGCTCGTAGTGTCACAAAAAACGACAACAGAACTCCAAATTATTCAATTGTTTTGCTTTGCAACGATTTATCATTTTCAGGTTGTTAATGTTAAGTATAACTGTTTTCTCACAAATATCATAACTGCAACAAAAATGTGCAAGTCTGAAACAATTTTTATGCCCCCTTTCAAAGAAAAGGGGGCATATAGTTATCAGACTGTCCGTCTGTCGGTCCGTATTTCTGTCACACTTTGCGTTTAGGTTTCGAAAAATGCTCATAACTTCTATTTCCCTTGAGATATAACCTTCATATTTGGTATGCATGTGCATATGGACAAAGCCTTTCCATACGAACACAAATTTTTACCCCTGTGACCTTGACCTTGAACTTAAGGTCCGTGTTTAGGTTTCAATATCTGCGTTTAGGTTTTGAAAAATGCTCATTACTTCTATGTCCCTTGAGATATAACCTTCATATTTGGTATGCATGTGTATATGGACAAGGCCTTTCCATACGCACAAAAATTGTTACCCCTGTGACCTTGAACTTAGGGTCCGCGTTTAGGTTTCGAAATCTGCGTTTAGGTTTTGAAAAATGCTCATAACTTTTATGTCCCTTGAGATATAACCTTCATATTTGGTATGCATGTGTATATGAACAAGGCCTTTCCATACGCACAAAAATTTTTACCCCTGTGACCTTGACCTTGAAGTTAGGGTCCGACCGCGTTTAGGTTTCGAAATCTGCGTTTAGATATTGAAAAATGCTCATAACTTCTATGTCCCTTGAGATATAACATTCATATTTGGTATGCATGTGTATATGGACAAGGCCTTTCCATACGCACACAAATTTTGACCCCTGTGACCTTGAACTTAGGGTCTGCGTTTAGGTTTCGAAATCTGTGTTTAGGTTTCGGAAAAGCTCATAACTTCTTTCAAGCATTTATAGGGGGCATAAGTCATCCTATGGTGACAGCTCTTGTTTTATTATGTCAATTTACCAAAAAATGCAAAGGCCCCTTAAAATACATGAAGTAATGTTTACAGTTGTCCATAACCACATATTGAAAAAGAATGTGCAAGCTCTATCTATTGGCATACAAACAAAGCCAATCTGTTGGATTATTACTCATGGCAAGCAATATGATCTTAGGTATACCTTCTATAATCAGGTGTTTGCACTTTAATCACATTAAAATTTGAAAAACTAGAAGTACAAAAAGGTCAGAATGATAACAAACAGGTTTGTAATGGACATCATCTTGCAATGTGAGTGGGATGGTACACAAATTCTGAATTTGTTATATGTAGGACATTTAGTAACTTAGCAACCCATGCATGTTGCAAGGGTGTTAATTGTCCGGATTATTTGGAAATCCCGATTTGAGCCATTCAGGATTGAATTTTAGATCAGTGTAAATCCGATGATTTGTTTTAAGGGGGTGTGAACAAATATTGTAATTGCTTCATTGGCATGCCGGGCATGTGCGCTTAGTATGGATTTTTCCTGGTCTTTTTAACAAGGTTTACTAAAGAAAAAAAACGGGTTATTAGATTGGCAAATGCCGGCTGGCGGGCGGACGGAACAAGCTTGTCCGGGCCATAACGTTGTGGTTCTTGGTGAGAATTTAAAATCATTTGGCACATTTGTTCACCATCATTAGACGGTGTGTCGCTCAAAAGAATACCGTCAATATATCCAAGGTCAAGGTCATACTTTGAGTTCAAAGGTCAAAAATGGCCATAAAAGAGCTTGTTCTGGCCAAAACTATGTCATTCATTGTGAGACTTAAAAATGATTTGGCATATTTGTTCACCATCGTGGGACGTTGTATCGCACTTTAGAATTACGTCAATATCTCCAAGGTCAAGGTCGCCACAACTAAAAATATATTTATTTTGAAACAAAGGGGGTTAATTATAAACAATCAGTTCAGTTTGAGTTGTCTCCCTCTATCAGACTTTTTTCTACATTGAAAACCTGGTTTTGTGACAATTTTGTCCCTTGTTTTACTATTGTCTGATTGGTTATCCGCTGACACGGATATAAAAGGTAACTGACCTAACCTTTTGGCTACTTTCCAGAAATCTTACATACTACAAAATGTAGCATATGTCCCCCATCATTAAATTTCCATTTTCTGCTGTCAAACTAAGTGCATATATTATTTCATTTGCAAAAGACATATCTGGATATATTTTTGGACAGTTTTACTGTATGGTTAGTGGATTAACATTTATTATGCCCCCCTTCGAAGAAGAGGGGGTATATTGCTTTGCACATGTCGGTTGGTCGGTACGTCCACCAGGTGGTTTCCGGATGATAACTCAAGAACGCTTAGGCCTAGGATCATGAAACTTCATAGGAAGATAGATCATGACTCGCAGATGATCCCTATTCATTTAGAGGTCACTAGGTCAAAGCTCTAGGTCATGGTGACCCGAAATAGTAAAATGGTTTCTGGATGATAACTCAAGAACGCATATGCCAAGGATCATGAAACTTCATAGGTAGATTGATCATGACTTGCAGATGACCCCTATTGATTTTGAGGTCACTAGGTCAAGGTCACGGTGACCCGAAATAGTAAATGGTTTCCGGTTGATAACTCAAAAACGCATACGCCTAGGATCATGAAACTTCATAGGTAGATAGATCATGACTCTCAGATGACCCCCTATTGATTTTGAGGTCAGTAGGTCAAATGTTAAGGTCACGGTGACCCGAAATAGTAAAATGGTTTCCGGATGATAACTCAAGAACACATATGCCTAGGATCATGAAACTTTATGGGTAGATTGATCATGACTCGCAGATGACCCGTATTAATTTTGAGGTAACTATGTCAAAGCCAAATGCACGGTGACCCGAAATAGTTAAATGGTTTCCGATGATAACTCACGAAAGCTTACGCCTAGGATCATGAAACTTCATGGGTACATTTATCATGACATGCAGATGACCCATATTGATTTTCAGGTCACTAGGTCAAAGGTCAAGGTCACGGTGACCCGAAACAGTAAAAAAAAATCCGGATGATAACTCTAGAATGCTTTTGCCTAGGATCATGACACTTCATAGGTACATTGATCATGACTCGCAGATGACCCCTATTGATTTTCAGGTCACTAGGTCAAAGGTCAAGGTCACAGTGACAAAAAAGGTATTCACATAATGGCTGCCACTACAACGGACAGCCCATATGGGGGGCATGCATGTTTTACAAACAGCCCTTGTTATCGATGTTCTTCATAACATTTATATAAAATGACAATTACACATCGAGTGTTACTGGTGGTCTGGCTTATAATATTTTGCATTTTACTCACCAGAAATAGCAACTAAGACTATAAAAAGAACAATGAACTATGGCTTTGGGGGGCTCTACCTGTAAGGGACCTACAGCCTCAGACTCCAGACTTTATCATAAGGATTTCAAATTTGGGACATTTGACACCCCTGATGTTGTGCCATGTATCAAAACCGTCTATATATAAAAATTAATTTTATTAATTGGATATGTTGAAGATTTGGTGATGCATTGGATTTCATTTTGTGTTTTGTTGACCTACTTTTAATTTTTAGGCTCAGCAGAACTATGGCTGTCAAAACACAATTGTATTAAAATGAATAGTGCTTCAAATTATACAAGAAGTCACTTTCTTTTTGTTTTAGATGTTTTTCAGTTTCGTCGGAAGACATTTCCCACCAACCATCCTGTCTTGAAAGAAATAAATTTTGAACCCGATTATCTGGTAATACTATTTTTTTTACATACAGTTATTAGTGAATTATGAACATTTCATAAGGATCTCAAGGGTCACTACAGGTATATATATATAATATATATATAATCAAGATTTTCCATAGGCAGTTAGAGCACAGCTGGCCCGAATAGCATGGACAAGTTAACAATTTTTTTTTTTTAAATATCTAGTGTGTAAAAATTACTTTGCATTGCAGAGAACTTTAAGATCATTTTATTTCTGTAAAAAATGTTCAAAGTTATATCCTGAATGATTTTAGGGCCTTAAATTATATATGTAATTCAGTAAAACCTTGTTAACACTTTAGAGGCCACATTTATTGTCAAGCTTCATGAAATTTGGTCAGAAGATTGGTCTCAATGATATCTTGAAAGAGTTTGAAAATGGGTACATTTGCTTGGAAAACACGACTTCCAGGGGGCGGGGCATTTTTTTCATTATATGGCTGTAGTAAAGTCTTGTTAACACTTTAGAGGCCACTTTTATTTCCGATGTTCATGAAAAATGGTCAGAAGATTCATCCCAATAATATCTTGGACGAGTTCAAACATGATGCTGATTGGTTGAAAAACATGGCTGCCAGTGGGCTCTGCATTTGTTCTTTTATGGCTATATAGTAAAACCTTGTTAACACTCTAGAGGCCACATTTATTGTCTGATCATCATGAAACTTTGTCCGAAGATTTGTCCCAAAGATATCTTGGATGAGGTCAAAAATGGTACAAATACGTACAGACTTTAATGATAAACACTAGTCTGGCCAATGTCGTCTTACAAGCTGGTATATACACTCACTGCTAGAGCAGAATCATTTGTCATCTGTTGCAGACAGGCAGTGGTGATCCTTCTTAGCAAATTGAGTTGCCGTTCTTTCCGTAGCTAAGGCTTCTAAGCACACACTGATTTGCAAAATATGCTCTGTAAATTCTAAAATGCGACCAACTAAAAACAAACCCTTTGCCAACTTCTAGGTCAAAGGTTAAGTTTGAACATCATGATTCCTTTTAAATGGCAAATGATATTCGCGTACGATCTTACAACTGTAACTCCCTATTCCCAACTCGGCATTTTCATCAAAGGGCATGAAGGGTGTCCAAGGTTGACAGGTTGGAATCTTTGAATGGCAGGGTGCTGCGCCCTTCCATTCATGCCAAGCTGGAGCACTGGTTTTGATGGTGTTTCACTTGTAACACACCAAGCAGTATGACCCATTATATTTATCAACATGGCTAAAATGAGGCCAAAATAAATGCCCTTTGTTTATTTCCAAAGACATGGATGGATCATCTTTGTCCATGAATATATTATAAATACTCGTGTTGTTGATTTTGTCCTGTTTGCTTATTGCAGGAAAACTGTTAACGCATTATGCTGTGAAGACTCCACTGTAATCAGACAGCTAGCAGTATTATGATTATCAAATATTAAAATTTGACTTAACAATATAGCGCTTCAAATTATATAAGACTTTATTTTTGTTTCAGATATTTTCCAGTTTCCCCTCACAACAATTTGCATCAAACCTCTTGTATGGTAAGAAATTTCCATTGAAACCAACTGCTGGTAATACTATCTTTTTGGTAATGGGGGCTATATAGGAACCACTTTGTCGGTCCGTCAGTCTGTCCCGAAATTTCATCAGATCTTCACCCAAACTTGGTCACAAATTGTATCTAGATGATGTATAGGTCAAGTTTGAATATGGATCATGCCCGGTCAGAAACTAGGTCATGGGGTCACTTATTGTGTTTTAAACCTGAAGTTTGTCTGGGCCATAACTTTGTCATTTATTTCATACAGTATTTTAAATGATGGAACAGTTCATAATGATTTCAAGACATCTTCTGATCCCTGGAAGATAAACTAGGGATTGATCTGTCTGTATATAACAGTTCAGAGACTTCCAATCTAGCGTGAGAAGATGTAATGATAATGTAAAATGGAAATTACATATAACCATACATGCCATAATTTTTCAGACCAATTCCGGGACATTGTGTTAAATTGTCCGGGACTTTTGCCGATTTTCCGGGACAAGTATAAAATGTAGCGATATTTATAGACATATGCATTTTTGGTACGTTTTGTTTTGTTTTGCATCGTTAATTGCAAAAGTTTGAAAGCCTATCCGAAATATACTTGATCTATTAACGTCAAATTAAACATTACTAGTTCCTTTACTAGATACAGGCCATGTGTTTTCAGTGTAAGCGTTCTAAACATAGATGGTGACGTCACTGCGTTATTGTTATTAAGACCGGTGTGTAACGCGTAGTTGTTGATACACCTTTATTCATTTATAACATTTATATAATAAAAAATGCAACAATACAGTACCGTTAGATTGTCAACTCAAATCAATTCACAATATATACAACCAATCACATAAAACAAATACAACAAAACAGTACCGGTAGATCGTCAACTTAAAATCCGTACAGTCACACATTAGTTACACTCTTGTTTCGATGTAGATATATTAAGTCAATTAACAACCAAAACAATGCCGCCTTTTCGGTTTGACAGCGAACGTGAGACAATCAATATGATAACAGGACCCCTGTTAATTGATTGATTTTGACACGTAGCGTAGTCTGCCTATTCGGGTAGGCATTGTTATGGAGACGCTGCATATATACACAGATTCGAGGTGCAGTTAAGCCTAAGATAAGGTACATGTATATATGGATTTTGTAAATTCAGGGACATTTGACAGATTTCCGGGACAGCGGGACAAGTTCTTCATTTCCGGGACTGTCCCGGAAAATCCGGGACGTATGGCATGTATGATATAACAGTTCATACAGTTTAAGAAATACAATACATTTTATACAATGTCGTTTTTATGCCCCCGAACCAGCGATTTTGAGGGCATATTAAAATCGCTCCGTCCTTTAGTTTGTTAGTCCATCCGTCCGTCTGTAAGTTAGTAAGTCCGTCTGTCAGTCCGTCCGGATTATTTCCGTTCAATAAGTCTAGCAATTGTCATCAGATCTTCACCAAACTTCATGAAAATGTGTAAGGCAATAACATCTAGGTCAAGTTAGATAATGGGCCAAATAGACCCAGACACCCCTGAGTTATGGCCCTTGAATCATAGTAAAATAGGGTTTTTAGCTCGACTATTATATATGAAATATATATAGTGGAGCTTTCCTACTCTCCCCGGGGTTCCAGTGCCCGTGAGCGTTGGAATAAACTATAGTGGGGGACATATTGTTTTCGCCCTGTCTGTTGGTCTGTCTGTTGGTTTGTTTGCTCCAACTTTAATATTTTGCCATAACTTTTGCAATATTGAAGAAAGCAACTTCATATTTGGCATGCATGTGTATCTCATGGAGCTGCACATTTTGAGTGGTGAAAGGTCAAGGTCATCCTTCAAGGTCAAAGGTCAAAATATACCTAGAAAGGTGCAGATTTGCTTCAGTTTTGTGTTTAGGTTCATTTTATTCCTAAAATATCACAGCTATTACACTATGCCTCCAAACAATATACGAAAGCTTGACCCAAACCAAGACACTCTTGATGTTAGTAATGGTAGGTGAACGTAAGAATTAAATGCTGGCAATTCACATGAAATTGACATGAGGGTTTATTAATTATCCATGGTCCTGATCCCTTTAATATCTGAAATCCCTGTTTGTGCATATAACATAATGAGAACACCTTTTGGGCGACCTAACTTTGTATTTCAATCAGTTTCTTGTTTTGACCATTATTTTTACATTATTATCAAAACTTGTTAGTTTCCTACCCTTGAAAAAGGAGAGGGACTTACGGTTTGCGCTCTGTGTCTGTCAGTCTGACACTTTTCTGGATCCTTCGATAACTTTAAAAGTTCTTCACCCATTTACTTCAAATTAATACTGAACCTCTCTTATGACAATACGGTCAATCTCAACTATGTATGGCCCCATTACTAACCCTGGGGTGCCCCTCCCACATAGGCCACGCCCACCCAAAATTGCCTTTTACTATAATTTCTTCATTTCTACACCGATTCACTTCTAATTGATACTGAACTTCTCTTATGACAATACGGTCAACTATGCATGGCCCCATTACCAACCCTGGGGCGCCCCTGGGTCAAACATGCGGCGTAGGGATATGCGTCGGTCTCTGCCGCGCCATTTCTAGTCAACATTGGAGACATTGGCATCTTAAAGGAATAAATTATGTATGAGCCCAAATTTTGCAGAACTATGGCCCTTGCTCATTTTTGTTTAGCTCCTCAGCTGAAATCATCATCTAGCAGTCACAATAGTTGAGCGGTTGGAGAGGCATGCATTGCGTCCTACTACTGCTCAGACTATATTATGGTAATGCCTTATCCAAATAACACAAGTATTCACCATGTGCAAATGTCTTGTTGTCTGTATAATTCTCTCTATTAGCTCAAAGTAAAAAGCATTTGAATTTGCACACTTTGGTATTTTAGTTTAATTTTGTTTGGACATTACAATTGTTTTGAAACTAAAGATTAGTGTTGGGGCATTACACTTCTCTTTAAAATGTTTATTTGTGATTATTATTTTTTTCAGTTTGGCAGACAAAACATGCTGATCAAAAAGAATTTGTACCACAGGGGCCAGTGTTTCCATTTGAGTGATTGACAAGAAGAAGAAGAGATGAGAAATGTTATCATCAAATTTTAATCCCTACATTTATAGTGTACAGCTCAATGTATTGAACCGGTGTTGTAGAATATAATTGGAGATACATGCGAACATTATAACATTATATATAAGATGATATTTCAAAAGCAATAAGAAATAAAAAGTATAAAAAGGTCAAAACAGTAAACCTTGTGTTTACATTGGACAGGTTTAAAGTGGAAGTGACTAGTTAATTGTTGATCATAAGCTGCACTGATGGAAAAAATAGTGGGAAATTACTATCTAGAAAACTGTTTAACGTATGACAACAGTTGTGGAACTTCATAAATGACCGTATGTAACAGGGCTGGGCAGTTTTCCTTATATAGCTATAGTGAAACCTTTTGAACACTAGTGAAGTCACTGTTTTTTTTTCCAATCTTCATGCATTTTGGTCGAATATTTGTTCAAATGATGGCTCAGTCCAGTTTCGAAATTTTTATGTCTATTCAAAAAACATACCCACTAGAGCACGAGGCAATTGTCTTTATATGGCTATAATGAAACCTTGTAAATTCTCTAGAAGTGACATTTTTAGCCATATCTCCATAAATTTTGGTCAGAATATTTATTCTAATGATAGCTCAGTTGTCGAGTTTGTAACTGGTTCCGGTTTGTAGACTAACATGGCTGCCAGTGGACATGACAGTTTTTCTTAATGTGCTAGAGTAGAACCTTGTTAACACACAATTGGCCCTTTTTATGTGCATTTTTCATGAAAGATGATCAGAGCATTTGGCCCAATGTAATCTCAGCTGACTTTGAAACTGGATCACATAACGTCAAAAAGTGGGTCAAAATGTCAAATTAAAAAAAGCTTGTAAACACTGGAAGTTGCATTTAAAATTGTGTTCCTTTTTTATGTCCCCCACTATAGTAGTGGGGGACATATTGTTTTTGCCCTGTCTGTTGGTTGGTCTGTTGGTTGGTTGGTTTGCGCCAACTTTAACATTTGCAATAACTTTTGCAATATTGAAGATAGGAACTTGATATTTTGCATGCATATGTATCTCATGGAGCTGCACATTTTGAGTGGTGAAAGGTCAAGGTCATCCTTCAAGGTCAAAGGACAAATATATGGGTCAAAATCGCTCATTTAATGTACACTTTTGCAGTATTTCAATATTCAAGATAGCAACTTGATATTTGGCATGCATGTGTATCTCATTGAGCTGCACAATTTGAGTGGTGAAAGGTTAAGTTCATCCTTCAAGGTCAGATGTCAAATATATGTGTCCAAAATCGCTCATTTTATTATACTTTTGCAATATTGAAGATAGCAACTTGATATTTGGCATGCATGTGTATCTCATGGATCTGCACATTTTGAGTGGTGAAAGGTCAAGGTCATCCTTCAAGGTCAGAGGTCGAATATATGTGGCCCAAATCGCTTATTTTATGAATACTTTTCTATATTGAAGATAGCAACTTGATATTTGGCATGCATGTGTATCTCATTGAGCTGCACATTTTTAGTGGTGAAAGGTCAAGGTCATCCTTCAAGGTCAAATATATGGGTCAAAATTGATCATGTAATGTCACTTCTGCAATATTGAAGCTAGCAATTTTATATTTGAAATGCATGTGTATCTCATGGAGCTGCACATTTTGAGTGGTGAAGGGTCAAGGTCATCCTACAAGGTCAAACGTCATATAGGGGGACATTGTGTTTCACAAACACATCTTGTTTAAAGTTTGTCAAAACATTTGCTGTAATGATAAGCAAAGTCAAGTTTATAAATAATTATTTGTCTACAAATTACATATTTTTCATCAAGTTCATTTATTATTCTAAACTACATCCTCTCAGAATAGTTTAGTTACTTCTGGTCACAGTTGAGCACCTTAGGGCTCTTGTTCTATAATTTGATTGTTTTGGAAAATTGTCATTTTGCCAAAATGTGAGCAAGTCCAAATTTAATTAACCCTGCTTTGTAGTATCTTGTTTTCCTTATATGTAAAAAGTGGAAAATTATCTATGAATATGACTGCATAGATATTTGGTATTCAGCAAAGCATCGTGTAAATGTGTAAAACTAAACACAATTGTGTTAGCATAAAACTGGCCATGCCATGGGGGTCAAATGGTTAATACAGACTTGTAGGAAAAAGACTTCTAAAAATTTTATCCGTTAAATATATTTTGTGTACATAATGATTAGCTTTTTCCTTCAACTTATCGCTTTCATGGTGTAAAGAAAACATGCCGACTTACTAAGTAAGTCGGAGATCTGGGTTTGATTCCCAGTGAAAGTCAAGTCACAAGGAAAAATGCTTATTGTTGGAAGGATTTATTAGTTATTCAAAACGTAAGATTTTTTTCTTTGCTCGTTCAGTTACAAATAACAGCAAATGATCTGAAAGTATTTGTTTATAACGTAGAAGTTAGTGTCATGAATAGTAAATTGGAATAATGCACTTAATAGAAACTTTACATATTGTATATAAGACTAAAATACGCAGAAATGAAATACCAGTAGCATTATTAATACATTTTTATACCCCCACAAACGAAGTTTGTCGGTCCGTCTGCCTGTCTTGTCTGTCGGTCCGTATTAAGTGTCCGCTCTCTAATTCAAGTTGTTTTTACCCGATCTTCACCAAACTTGGTCAGATGTTGTATCTATATGATGTCTAGGTCAAGTTCGAATATGGGTAATGCCGGGTCAAAATCAAGGCCAAGGGGTCACTTAGTGCGTTTTAAACTTTGAGCATGCTGTCCGCTCTCTAATTATGCACCCCTTCGAAGAAGAGGGGGTATATTGTTTTCCACATGTCGGTCGGTCGGTCCGTCCATCAGATGGTTTCCGGATGATGACTTGAGAACGCTTAGGCCTAGGATCATGAAACTTCATTGGTACATTGATCATGACTGGCAGATGACCCATCTTGATTTTCAGGTTACTAGGTCAAGGTCACAGTTATTCCAAATAATAAAATGGTTTCAAGAAGGTAACTCAAGAATGCTTAGGCCTAGGATCATGAAACTAAGGATCATGAAACTTCATAGGAACATTGATCATGACTGGCAGATGACCCCTATTGATTTTCAGGTCACTAGGTCAACGGTCACAGTGACAAAAACGTATTCACACAATGGCTGCCACTACAACTGACAGCCCATATGGGGGGCATGCATGTTTTACAAACAGCCATTGTATATACTACTACCCCATGCTCGTATATAAGTAATGCCGTATCAAGCCAGTACTATACTAGCGAGTCATGTATCGGATATATCCTACTACCCATGCTCGTATATAAGTAATGCCGTATCAAGCCAGTACTATACTAGCGAGTTATATAGCGGGTATATCCTCCTACCCCATGCTCGTATATAAGTAATTCCGTATCAAGCCAGTACTATACTAGCGAGTCATATACCGGATATATCCTACTAACCCATGCTCGTACATTAGTAATGCCGTATCAAGCCGGTACTATACTAGCGAGTCATAGCGGGTATATACTACTACCCCATGCTTATATATAAGTAATGCCGTACCAAGCCAGTACTATACTAGCGAGTCATATACCGGGTATACCCTACTACCCCATGTTCGTATATAAGTAATGCCGTATCAAGCCAGTACTATACTAGCGAGTAATATAGCGGGTATATCCTACTACCCCATGCTGGTATATAAGTAATACTGTATCAAGCCAGTACAATACTAGCGAGTTATGTACCGGGTATATCCTACTACCCCATGCTGGTATATAAGTAATGCCGTATCAAGCCAGTACTATACTAGCGAGTTATGTACCGGGTATATCCTACTACCCCATGCTGGTAAACGAGTCTTATACCGGGTATATCCAACTACCCCATGCTCGTATAAGTAATGCCGTATCAAGCCAGTACTATACTAGCGAGTTATATACCGGGTATATCCTACTACACCATGCTCGTATATAAGTAATGCCGTATCAAGCCGGTACTATACTAGCGAGTTATATAGCGGGTATATCCTACTACCCCATGCTCGTATATAAGTAATGCCGTTTCAAGCCAGTACTATACTAGCGAGTTATATAGCGGGTATATCCTACTACCCCATGCTCGTATATAAGTAATGCCGTATCAAGCCAGTACTATATTAGCGAGTTATATACCGGGTATATCCTACTACCCCATGGTAGTATATAAGTAATGCCGTATCAAGCCAGTACTATAATAGCGAGTCATATACCGGGTATACCCTACTACCCTATGCTCGTATATAAGTAATGCCGTATCAAGCCAGTACTATACTAGCGAGTCATATACCGGGTATATCCTAATACCCCATGCCTTTATATAAGTAATGCCGTATCAAGCCAGTACCATACTAGCGAGTTGTATACCGGGTATATTCTACAACCCCATGCTGGTATATAATTAATGCCGTATCAAACCGGTACTATACTAGCGAGTTATATAGCGGGTATATCCTACTACCCCATGCTCATTATAAGTAATGCCGTATCAAGCCAGTACTATATTAGCGAGTTATATAGCGGGTATATTCTACTACCCCATGCTCGAATATAAGTAATGCCGTATCAAACCGGTACTATACTAGAGTCATAGCGGGTATATACTACTACCCCATGCTCGTATATAAGTAATGCCGTATCCAGCCGGTACTGTACTAGCAAGCTATATACCGGATATATCCTACTACCCAATGCTGGTATATAAGTAATGCCGTATCAAGCCGGTACTATACTAACGAGTCATATACCGGGTATATCCTACTACCCCATGCTCGTATATACGTAATGCCGTATCAAGCCAGTACTATACTAGCGAGTTATATACCGGGTATATCCTACTACCCCATGCTCGTATATAAGTAATGCCGTTTCAAGCCAGTACTATACTAGCGAGTTATATACCGGGTATATCCTACTACCCATGCTCGTATATAAGTAATGCCGTATCAAGCCAGTACTATACTAGCGAGCTATATACCAGATATATCCTACTACCCAATGCTCGTATATAAGTAATGCCGTATCAAGCCTGTACTATACTAGCGAGTTATATAGCGGTATATACTACTACCCCATCCTGTTATAAGTAATACCGTATTAGTTACACTGTTTGTACATGTAACTGATGGTGTATGAGAGCGAAGCTCGAGAAGGGAACTGAGGGTGTATATCCTATACACAATCAGTTACTAACTGTGTATACATTATATCTCAACCGATTACTCGGGGTGTATGGAAATTTCTCAGGGTGTATGGAAAATACACAATGGGCACATGGCCTCTCAAAGCAAATCGAATCAGGTCATTTGTGTAGGAGGCGAGTTATACCTTACTACCCTATGCTCGTATAAGTAATGCCGTATCACATCAGTTGTATTTTTGACGTCATTTAGTTATATACAGGATAGTCATATAGCGGGTATTTCCTATAACCCCCAAGTACGTACTGTTAATGCTATATCAAACCTGTTATATTCCTAATTTCACAAAGCGGGTATAACCGACTATCCCAGGCTCAAGTTTGCCAAGCGGTATCTACCCAGTAATATTCTATATGTCATTATGCGGGGATACCTGACTATCGTATGTTCGTATTTAAGTGATGCTGTAGCACATTAGTTCAACACTCACAAGTCATACCAAGGGTATATAGGGTTAGGGCAACTAAACCTAATCATATTGTTCACTGCTCGCCTGCATGGTCTGTTCTTCTAAAAGCCATGTAAGAAACACAATCATTCTGCTGTGTGCATATTTTGATCAAATTAATGAATGCTAGTTCGGTTGTTCGGCGTAGCTGTCTTACCAAGCTTTTCACATTAAATACCCTTTATCAACAAACAATTAAATGATGGGGAAATTTCACGCCTGTAGACCCGAATGAATGAATCAGAATATTTTAATTATTGATTTCAGAGAAATCACCCACAGCATTGGCCAAATCACTGCGGAAATCCGGACTTCTTCATGCACGTTTTTGACCTAACAACAATCACTGCGAAATAGCGCAGACCGTGTTTGACTTACGCTGGCCGCATACGCATTAAGACCTATTTTCGCAAGACGCGACTATAAGTGTGATTTGGTTGTGTTGAAAGAACACTGTGCATGTATGAACTATTTACATCTCATTGCGATGGCGATATAATAAATTCAAAATAAGCCTTGTGAGGCCACATATGATCACATGTAGCATATTTTTATCTAAGGACAAAATTGTTCGGTTTGAATATACGTGCACTTTATAAGAAACACATCATGCGGTGGATATGCGACAATTAAACCTTTATTTTCTATTTAAATATTTATAAACGTGAATATACGACTTGCTTTAACGATACAAGCGTTAATTCGTTACTGATAGGATCATGCGGCAGCAATGAATAGGACACTCCTCGTGTAAGTAATCATCATAGTCTAGGGACCCTTCAGGTTTCGCATCGTAAAAAGTGTGACCCAGTAATATTGCTTAAAATGGTTGAGCTAACTTAATTTTCATCTTTTCTCGTGCTCTTTAATTACCCACATATTTAGGTCTGGTTGAAGTACTTTTACTTCCCACAGAGCAATTCGGTTCAAATTACTAATAACAACAATACACATTTTTAGCTTTATTTCAAATGTGAACATATTTATTTAACGCAGACGTGTACATAATTTTAACACAGAACAAGGGCTGTTTGTAAAACATGCATGCCCCCCCTATGGGCTGTCAGTTGTAGTGGCAGCCATTGTGAATACGTTTTTGTCACTGTGAACTTGACTTTTGACCTAGTGACCTGAAAATCAATAGGGGTCATCTGCCAGTCATGATCAATGTACTTGAGAAGTTTCATGATCATAGACCTAAGTATTCTTGAGCTATCAACAGGAAACCATTAAACTGTTTTGAGTCACTATGACCTTAATCTTTGACCTAGTGACCTGAAAATCAATAGGGGTCTTCTGCCAGTCATTATCAATGTACCTATGAAGGGGGTCATCTGCCAGTCATTATCAATGTACCTATGATTTTTTTATTTTATGATCCTAGGCGTAAGCATTTATGAGTTATCATCCGGAAACCATTTTTCTATTTCGAGTCACTGTGACCTTGACCTTTGACTTAGTGACCTGAAAATCAATAGAGGTCATCTGCCGAGTCATCATCAATGTACCTATGAAGTTTCATGATCCTAGGCGTAAGCGTTCTTGAGTTATCATCCGGAAACCATTTTACTATTTCGAGATCAATAAACCTATGAAGTTTCATGATCCTAGGCCAAAGCGTTCTTGAGTTATCATCAGGAAACCATCTGGTGGACCAACCAACTGACATGTGCAAAACAATATACCCCTCTTCTTCCAAGGGGGGCATAAATATAATATTAATTTTTAGTAATCTAAATTAAATCAAAATTGCTAGATTGTATTTTCCGAGAAATTATCGGAAAACATCGTTAAAGTTAAAGGGTATCTGCCAGCTTATGCCATTATAACACAAATGTTAAATGACAAAAGCTGTTGCCCGGTTCACGGCACGCGGAGCCTACCCTATTGTGAACCAAAATCTTTTTGTGTATTTCATCCTAGTAGTTACCTTGACATAGAACAGACACATTGGTTACTTTTATGAAACAATTCTTATAAAACTTGGTATACAAATTGCGACATTGTTGCCCATTTGTCCGTCAGTCCATGTCCGAATAGTAGCTAAAATTGAGAAAACTCAGTAAGATTTCATGAAACTTAATATTCACATAATTTTTAAATACACAAAATAATACATTGACCATTTTAATTTTGTGATAAAACTTGGTTTACAAATGAACTCAGAAGAGCAATGTGATATTTATTTTGTCCCTACCGTTTTCACATGAAGGGATTTACGGTTGACCCACTGTCCATCGGTCTGTCAGTCAAATAAACCTGGATCTGGTTACAATGTTTTCCTAAGATTTCACCAGGTTACCTACTTTTTGGAAACACTCAACCCAGGCTTACTCAACCAAGATGAGCATGTCGATCAGGTTTCATCAACATTGAGTCGAAAAAAGCCTGGTTTCTTCCATCACCTGATGATCCTCTAACACAGCAAGTCAATCCTCGAATGTCCGAAATATGTTCTGGTTCTTATAGTGGCAGACAAAAACAAGACCTATGATTTTAAGTAAATTTGTTATGTTCATATAAACATTAATTATTCCAACTATTTTTTTAGCTCGTATATGTTGTTATACAATTGTATTAAACATGGCCATTTAAGTCTTTCATAAGATTCTAACTAAACAAATGAGTTTTAATTTCTTTTAAAACTCTTGATGCAAGCAAACGATGAACGGCAGTATTGGGGGAAAAAAACTGGCAGACAATATGTATTTGACCATCAAAACTAGAGAAGACTGAGATAAAGATATGCAGAAAATGAAGCAACACCAGTTCATACACAGTGCTAAACTCACATCATAGAGATGTTTAAGTTCATGGATTTCAAGACTATTAAAGCTCAGGACTTTGGTACAGTCTCCCCATCTACAGCATTTCTCTTGAACCACATGAGAGATGATATGTGCATCTTGCTGTCCTATGGAGTGGAAGTCTTCCTTGCAGGATATCCATTTGCACGAATACTCCTATAACAAGCAACTTTGTAAACTGCAGATTGGAAGCCAAAGTCAATTAACTTACAGTGTCCACATTTTTAACTTTAGTTATAATCATTGACTAAGTTTTTCACAAATGTTATTTTTGATTGAAAATGTTAATGAAAAGGCAAAAAAAAGAGATTTACTGTGAAATAAGTCAATGGAGATAAGCCTACTAATAGCTCTTGGTGTGTATTGTGGATTTCACCATGATTTGTTTAACTCTATTTTTGTTTTATTTATCTATATATTGATATTTTCTATGAGTTCTTTACGCAGATACACATCTAATCAGAGCCTCTGTTAATGTAATAAAAGTATGTTACTGTTCTGTTCTTCTGTTAATAACTAATCTAAAAAGAAAGAAAAAAAGTAAATTTGCACTATTGTATGAATATGGCATACACTTATTTTTCCATGTTGAAATCTTATTAAATTCATGATATGAAGCCCTAAAATGTTTGTAACAAACAGATGGATGGACTGACAGACTGACCGATGGAAAACGCCAACACTATATCTCTCTGGCTTTGGAAAGGATAATGATTCAACAGAAAGTAGAAATCATCAATAAAAACTTGATGCATCTAAGTTAACTTAGCAATTAGTGAGTTCAATATGTCCTTTAACTGAACAAAAAACAGATGTTTCAAAAACTTAACATGATTTGTCATTTGTTGCAAATATTAAGAAGCACTTACAGGTCCTGGGTTTCAATCACCAACATATGATAAAATAGTTCTCAGTAACAAAAGGCACAAAAATGCAAGAAAAAAATCACTTTAATGTTAAAATAAATATATATAGTTATTCAATAAACGATGTATATTTTGTCATAAAGTACCGGTCCTGGATTTTTCTCAACATCATTTAAGAGATTTAAGAGCATCAACA
This sequence comes from Dreissena polymorpha, assembly GCF_020536995.1. Taxonomy (NCBI): domain Eukaryota; kingdom Metazoa; phylum Mollusca; class Bivalvia; order Myida; family Dreissenidae; genus Dreissena; species Dreissena polymorpha. The sequence continues at coordinate 84,692,641 of NC_068363.1, read as the reverse complement.
TCCGCTGGGACAGGTTAACATGTTGTTGAATACACAGCTGCATCATGATGTAATGAAGACCACCTTGTCCACACATACGACCCAGAATCATCAGCCCAAACATCTTGATCCACATGGTGGGTGGGAAATGTTTGTATGTTCCTAAAGAACAAAACATGTTAATGATTTATCATTTCAAGTATAAAAGGCAAGCCTTAAAATTCTTAGAAAGCTTTAACATCTGAAGGTTAATATCACCCTGGCTGTGCAGATCTTGGTAATATACCCATTTAAAAAACATTCCTTAAAGCCACACACCTTGAAATGAAATATCTGGCATAGTAAATTTGGATATAAATAAGAAACATATTTTATCTTTGCCAATTAGAATATATCTGGTGGTTGCAAGGTAGAAATCCGTCTTTCTTGTGCTTTAAAACTTAAAAATAATTGTGTTTCTCGAATTGAACATGTACGTATACAAATCATACATTCAGTTTTAAAATATAAAAAAATAAATTACTTGCTAACTAGGCTATAGATTTAATGACAATTTTGCACACTTTCAAATTGCATCTATATGTACTGAGTAACATGTATTTCATTTCAAGGTGTGTGGCTTTAATGTAATAAACAAGAGTGCTAAACTGTCACAAGATACACCCGTTTGAAGGTTTTGGACACCATGCTAAACGCTGGAAATGCACTAAGTGACCTAGTTTTCGACCCGGCATGACCTATATCTGAACTTGACTTAGATATCATTAAGACACAACTTCTGCCCAAATTTGGTGAAGATCGGATGAAAACTCTTTCAATTAAAGAGCTTACACCATGCTAAATCCTTGAAATGCACCCTGTGAACTAGTTTTTGACCCAGCATGACCCATATTTGAACTTGAACTAGATATTGTCTAGATACAACTTCTGACCACATTTGTTGAAGATCAGATGAAAACTACTTCAATAAGAGAGTGGACACCGTGCTAAATGCTTGAAATGCACTAGTAACCTCGTGACCTAGTTTTTGACCTGGCGTGACCCATATTTGAACTTGACCTAGATAACATTTTGACACAATTTCTGACCAAATTTGGTGAAGATCGGATGATAACTACTTCAATTTGAGAGCGGACACCATGCTTAATCCTTGAAATGTACTAAGTGAACCCCTGACCTTGTTTTTGACCCGGCATGACCCATAATTGAACTTGACTTAGATATTGTCTAGATAAAACTTCTGACCAAAGTTTGTGAAGATTGGATGAAAACTACTTCAATTAGAGAGCAGACACCATGCGAAATGCATGAAATGCTCTAAGTGACCTCGCGACCTAGTTTTTGACCCGGCATAACCCATATTTGAACTTGACCTATATATCATTTACACACAACTTATGACCAAATTTGGTAAAGATCAGATGAAAACTACTCCAATTAGAGAGCCACCAATGCTAAATCCTTCAAATGCACTAAGTGACCCCGTGACCTAGTTTTTGACCTGGCATGACCCATATTCAAACTTGACCTAGATATTGTCTAGATACAACTTCTGACCAAGTTTGGTGAAGATCGGATGAAAACTATTTGAATTAGAGAGTGGACACTGTTATGGACGCCGCCGCCCGCCAAGGGTGAAACTATAATACGTCCCGTTTTTTCAAAACCGGCGTATAAAAATAAGTAATATCCCTCACAGGGTTCAGGTCACACAATTAACTTATAGACAATAGGCAATACTTAATTCATTCGCTTCAAACTGTTTCTCTTGACAGATAACAAATGTTCAATCAAATTTTCATTCAAGATCTTGTCACTTCATTTGGTTACAAATTTGAAATATACTAAAATTTGCCTTCATAATGGAAACTTCTATTTTCCAAGCATGCCTTCCACTTCCTTGAGCTGACTTCGTTGAGTTCATGATTAGCAGATGCAATCTGTAAGATTTACTTATAAATAACTCTAAAATAAGTGATTGTTACCCAAAAAAATAAAAAAATATAAATTCTTTTGTCTAATTACACACTTTCACATACATAAATGTGACACACGCATAAAGGCCCATAACCATCCAATCAAAATATTCAGAAATAGAGGTGCTCATTATACTAACAGTAATGACTAAGTTTGTATACATGTATGTTTTTTCAACTATGTTTTGCAAAATATTCTCATGCAAACCAGGGTTTCCAATTTAATAAGCCACATGTACATTGCATGTAACAGGGGTAAGACAATGCTAACAAGAAATGTGGTTGTCAGAAACACAATGCCCCCTAATGCGCCACTTTGATTATTTTTTTACCTTTGACCTTTAAGGATGACCTTGATCTTTCACCACTCAAAATGTGCAGCTCCATGAGATACACATGCATGCCAAATATCAAGTTGCTACGTTCAATATTGCAAAAGTTATGAAGAAGGTTAAAGTTTTGGTTAAAGTTTTTAAATTATTTTTTTTGACCTTTGACCTTGAAGGATGACCTTGACTTTGACCTTTCACCACTCAAAATGTGCAGCTCCATGAGATACACATGCATGCCAAAAATCAAGTTGCTATGTTCAATATTGCAAAAGTCATGATGAAGGTTAAAGTTTTGGTTAAAGTTTTGGGACACACACACACACACACACACACATGGACACATACAATGACAGACAGGCCAAAAACAATATACCCCCGATCTTTCGATCCGGGGGCATAAAAATAATCCTGGTTGTGTTTTTCAAGCAATCTAGCTAAAACAAACAGGTTTAATAAAATAGAAAGATTAACTAAAATGAACATACCAGTTATATAGGGCTATAACTTTCATATTGAGTATGTCAACACAAAATCGTGTCATTAGTTGCTAAAAGATACAGAAAGCATTATATGGGAAAGTTCATGTGTTGACCTCCTTTTTTTGTTACTTTATTTGTACATAAAATGCTTGTCAAGCATACACAAGTTAGTGATTTAAAGTCATACCATTGGTGAGCCTATCAGCTTAATTTTACTCTCTTTTCCAGTCTCTGGTTGCTTGATGTGGCGACTGCAGAAGTGGCTCAGCAAAGCGTCTTCGTTGGAGCAAACAACCCTGCATTCTGGACACCGATTGTGCGCCTCCTTTAAATATAAAACTTTGTGAAACATAAAAATATATTTAACATTTATTTTTCATCATTTTAACCAATAAATACCTACTAAACAAGAACTTTGACATTAACTTAGATAAGAAAACATATATATTATTTTCAATTAAATTGTTAAACAAGAGCTGTCTCCATAGGATGACGTATGCCCCCAATAAATGCTTTGATAGAAATTATGAGCATTTTTCGAACCCTAAACGCGGACCCTAAGGTCAAGGTCATGGGGTAAAAATTTGTGTGGGTATGGAAAGGCCTTGTCCATATACACATGCATATCAAATATGAATGTTACATCTGAAGCGACAAAAGAAGTTATGAGCATTTTTCGAAACCTAAACACAAAGTGTGACGGACAGACAGACATCAGACAAACAGACAGAAGGACAGTTCGATCACTATATGCCCTCCTTCGGCGGCATTAAAAAAGTTAATCCAGAAATGCAAAATAAGTCCCAAACTAGAGAGCGGACACCATACTTAATCCTTGAAATGCACGTAATGTAAGCAAGTTAGTTCAAATAACAATGTACACAATTTCAATACTTTCTTAAAGTTAGTTCAAATAACAATGAACACAATTTCAATATTTTCTTATCACTTAATCAATAATTATTATTTTAAAAAAAAACTTCCTGACAGTCCCCTCACATTTATGTGACTGAACTATCAGTCAAAAAAACGTTTGTTAGCTAACAGGGAGATATCTGTTATGGGAGAAGGTTCAAAATATTTTTGCCATTTCTTATATCACACTGCAAGTGTCAGTGCTACTGGCTCTGGGCATTTTCTATTTTTATCAAACCACTAAATTCAATGTATTTTATTCAGAAAACTTTGCAAAAGACAACCTCAGTGTCTGGACTGACCTGATGCACCAAATCGCACAAGTCAGCTACATCTCTGAAATTATTTCAATACAATCATTTTCATTAATAAAAATAGATAACAAGAGCTGTCAGAGGACAGCGCGCTCGACTATTCGAGTGCTTGACAGTATAACGTAAGCCATCATGGGGAAATTGTTCATATTTAATAATTTATTAGATGATCTTTCAAAAATAAAAAAAGGAAAAAAAATAAAAATTTGGGGAGGGGGTAGGGGGGTTGAGAGGGGGGTATAACGTGGGGTGTGGTCATTTATTAGACGATCTGACGATCTTTCAAAAATAAAAAAAGGAAAACAAAAAATTGGGGGGGGTGTGGGGGGGGGGGGGCAGGGATTCTGGGTTGGGGGGTGGGGTATTGCAGTGCTGCAGCTAGGATTTGAAAAAGGCAGGGGGATTTTTTGTCAAAAGGGCACTTTGGACGCGCAGTATTTTGTCAAAAGGGCACTTTCGAGCGCGCGGGTGTTTCTAGAATGCTTCCTCATGCATGTTAATTTATGTGCTATCAATAATTGTAAGAATAAATTATTCCCATTGTCATTAAACAATTCAAATTTAATTACTACAATGAGGAATAAATTAATTACAATGTATTTTAATAAGAGATTTATTAATCATCATATGTAAACAAAATATAAATTTTTTTATATTTTTTTTAAGGGCAGGGGGGGCCCTAGGAAGGTCAGGGCGGAGGTTCGGGAGGGCAGGGCGGGGCGCCCTTCGATTTAGGCCTAGCTGGAGCACTGGTATTGCACGGGTGGAATCCATTGTGGTATTCAGGTTAGTGTTGTTTTGTCAAAGTATTAATAAAATCTTATCACAAATAAAGAAGTTATGTGAATTTAACTTTAAGCAAAATGTCCAATTCTCAAAGTAAAAAAGGGGCCATAATTCTATCAAAATGCTTGATTCAGTGGTCTAATCTTGTTTATAGGTTGGGGTCATGTTGGAAAACAAGTATGCAAAATATAATAGCAATATGTCAAAGAACATAGGAAATATTTGGGGTAGTACGCAAACTTTAACATAGATTTATCAATAATATGCATATTCTGAGTATAAAAGGGGCAGTAATTCTATCAAAATGCTTGATTAAGTGGTCTGCTCTTGTTTGTAGGTTAAAGGTCATGTTGGTAAACAAGTATGCAATATAACAAAGCAATATGTTAAAGGACATAGGAAATATTTGGGGTAGTACGCACAATTTAACATAGATTTATCAATAATATGCATATTCTAAGTATAAAAGGGGCAATAATTCTGTCAAAATGCTTGATACAGTGGTCTGCTCTTGTTTATAGGTTGGGATCATGTTGGTAAACAAGTATGCAAAATATGAAAGCAATATGTCAATGGACATTGAAAATATTTGAAGTAGTACGCAAACTTTAACATTGGCACGCTCACGGAAACGCCAACGCCGGGGTGAGTAGGATAGCTCCACTATATATATTTCATATATAATAGTCCAGCTAAAATACAGTCAACAATTAAAGAGTTGTTGTCACTGGGAATGTGATCTTGCATATATACACTTCATGTTGACAACATATTATTTTCAATTAAATTGTTAAACAAGATCTGTCTCCATAGGATGACGTATGCCCCCAATAAATGCTTTGATAGAAATTATGAGCATTTTTCGAAATCTTAATGCATTTTTTAAACCCTAAACACGGACCCTAAGGTCAAGGTCATGGGGTAAAAATTTGTGTGCATATGGAAAGGCCTTGTCCATGTACACATGCATATCAAATATGAATGTTACATCTGAAGCGACAAAAGAAGTTGAGCATTTTTCGAAACCTAAACACAAAGTGTGACGGACGGACAGACAGACATCAGATAAACAGACGGAAGGACAGTGCGATCACTATATGCCCTCCTTCGGCGGCATAAAAAACGTTAATTTAGAAATGCAAAATAAGTCCCAAACTAGAGAGCGGACACCATACTTAATCCTTGAAATGCACTAAGTGACCCTGTGACCTAGTTTTTGACCCGGCATGACCCATATTCGAACATGACCTAGATGTTGTCTTGATACAACTTCTGACTAAGTTTGGTAAAGATCAGATGAAAACTACTTCAATTAGAGAGCAGACACCATGCTTAAACCTTAAAATGCACTAAGTGACCCCATGGTCTAGTTTTTGACCCGGCATGGCCCATATTCGAGCTTGACCTAGATATTGCCTAGATACAACTTCTGACCAAGTTTGGTAAAGATCAGATGAAAACTATTTGAATTAGAGAGCGGACAAGAAAAGTGTGACAGACAGACAGACAGTGAGAAAACTATATACCCACTTTTCTTCGAAAGGGGGCATAAAAAATGTGGAGTAAAATATATACAAATGTGTTCTTTTTCTTTGCAGACTGACTTACCTATCAAAATAGTTACATAAACAAATATGTATAATTATATTGTTAATATTATGCGCATAAATAAAACATTTGCTATTTCATGTAAAATTAATTGTAGACAGCAAATAATGAAACAAGAAACCGTTTGAGACGGGTGATGCTCCACAAAGGTTTTTTTGTCACAATATTGCACTATATATTCAGATAAAAGGAAACGTCTTGAGGGGCATAACTTTGGACAAATTAATACAATGGATGGTTTAGTAACTTAAAAATTTCAAAGGGCCATAACTCTGTAAATAAATCATCTAACCAGAACCCACTAATAACATGCGCATCTCCTCAAGGTAGTTAAGCTTCCCATAAAGCTTCATTGTATTCCAGTCAGTAGTTGGGGAGAAATAGCCCGGACAAGAATTGCACTATATGTACAGTTTATAGAAAATTTCAAAGGGCCATAACTCTGTGAAAAATCATCCGACCATAACCGGCTTATAATATGCACATCTCCTGTTGGTAGCGAAGCTTCCCATAAAATTTCATTGAATTCATGTAATAAGTTGCTGAGAAATAGCTCGGACAAGAATTGCACTATATGTACAATGGAAAATTTCAAATGGCCATAACTCTGTGGAAAATCATCCGACAAGAACCAGCTGATAATATGCACATCTCCTGTTGGTAGTGAAGCTTCCCATAAAGTTTCATTGAATTCCCGTAATAAGTTGCTGAGAAATTGCTCGGACAAGAATTGCACTATATGTACAATGGAAAATTTCAAAGGGCCATAACTCTGTGAAAAATCATCCGACCAGAACCCGCTGATAATACGCACATCTCTTCTTGGTAGTGATGCTTTCCATAAAGTTTCATTGAATTCCAGTCATTAGTTGCTGAGAAATAGCCCGGACAAGAATTGCACTATATGTACAGTAAATGGAAAATTTCAAAGGGCCATAACTCTGTGAAAAATCATCGGACCAGAACCCGCTGATAATATGCACATCTCCTCTTGGTAGTAAATCTTCCCATAAAGTTTCATTGAATTCCGGTCATTAATTGCTGAGAAATAGCCCTGACAAGAATTGCACTATATGTACAGTTAATAGAAAATTTAAAAGGGCCATAACTCTGTGACAAATCATCCGACCAGAACCCGCTGATAATATGCACATTTCCTCTTAATAGTGAAGCTTCCCATTAAGTTTCATTTAATTCCGGCCTTTAGTTGCTGAGAATCCAAAAATTGTTCACGGACGGACAGACGGACTGACGAAGCGGCGACTATATGCTCCCCCCCCCAAATTTTTTTGGGGGAGCATAAAATGTCAAATTAACATGGATAATAGAAAATATTGTGAAATGCTTTATTTATTAATTAGAAACTAGATAACACTTCTAAAATGATTGCAAGTTTCCATGACTCATTGAGGAATAAACCATGTAAAATGTTAGTTTTGCAAATTTATATAGTTATGGGAAACAACTACATTAAATTTAAATATCAAAGCTTTTTTTTTAATTGTATATGTACCGGTAAAACACCGCTTCATTCGTAAGAATGTCATTTGAGCCTAGATGAAGATACAGCTGTTGAACATCCATCTTCCGCAAGTCTCTCAACAATGCATGGCGAAAACAATCACAAGAAAATTTGGCACCTTTGAAAACAGAGTTGGCGAATGTCTGTGTAAATAAATCACAAATATACATGAATGAATACACAAGGAAAATTCATGCTTTGCCTCAAGATTAAAATGAAAAGTTTGCAATTACAATTCCCTACAATCTGTAAAATATTCCACACGCTTAAATAAAATATATAACCATGCAAATTAGTTAGAAAACGCAATGATGCCAATCATTGCACATGATGACATCAGCATAATAAGTTTAACTTTATATTGATGACAAATACTGTAATCATACGAAGCTTAGGACTTGACATTTGAACTGTTTAAGTATAAAGAAATGAAATAATTACATCATTTATAGAAACTATCACGTTTAAATGGTGGCATTTCGTGTTTTCTCAAAAATGTTTACAAAAACAGTAAACATTTAAACGACTGTTGATATCAACATAATCCATTTTAGTTCATTACGTTACAATGTTGCAAAACTTATTAAAAGCTGTTAAAAAAAGACTGGTATACATTTGTATCATGTGTGCCAGATGGCCCTTATTCACAACAGCGTAAACATAACAAAACACCATGTACGACCTAGACGTCTTGAATATTTGACACACGTCGGCACAAAGTGCTCGGGAAAATTTTCCAGCTATTTGTTGCATGATCATTCCCCGAATTGTCTTGAACATTTGACGCGCGTCAGCACAACGTGCATGAGGACATTTTTTCCGACATTTATTCATCCGCATTCATTTTTAATTTAATAAACAGATACTCGTTTTTATGTACATCTTGTTAGGTAGAAAACAATAAAAATTTTACACAGGTGTAGTCTTATTGAAGAAATGTGGGATCAATATTTATTTGTCTTTGTTATAAAATACTACGGCATGTAAGTAGAAAATGTGTACCCAATGACTCAACAACGGCAAGAACAGTTGGTTTTAATATGACGTCATTGCCCAAATGGGTAATGATCTGAATATAACTTCTGGAAATAATCATTACTTTCAGTTTGGAAATGCGATGTCAATGACGCTTTTATAACTGACATATGGATACCGTTTAAACGGTAACCTTTTGTTTATTTCATTAATCATTTTGTTTTAACGTTTAGAAAAATGTGTACATGTGATACCATTAATAGAAACAAACCTGAAACTGTAATTACTGTTCTATACCATTGTCATTACATATTCTCATCAGAGATTGGCAGGCATTTGACAGCTATATCGTCAGGAAGAATATCCTTAATCCGATGAGCATTGGAGTCCCCAGCAATACGGTTCACTTTTCTCCTGTCTTGGGCACCTGAAAAAATAAAAGGAAAATGCTTCCTGACACAACACTGCATCCTGTTCAAAAGAGTCTGCGTAATAAATCTACTAATTATAAAAAGACAAGTCTTAACAACCCAAATACTACCTTAACAATACTATTGCAACAAGACTAATAAGGACGACTAAACTTGTCTTATGTGTATCTAACTACACAAAAAGAATATAAACAAAACAGATCAATCACGCTTTAATAAAAATAAAGGTCACACAAGTTAAAAAGCACTAGTTTTCAATAATCAATAAGTGTCAAAATTGCAATACACTGGTCAGTGTTCAGTGCAAATATCACTATGAACATGATAAAAGTGTCAATTATTGCACTAGTGTGTAACACACTGAATGTGTCCAAATGCGCGAAGCACCTGTTTTTTAATAATTAGTATTAAAGTGTCACTCAAAATTGCAATCCACTGGTAAGTGTTCAATCAATGCAAATATCACAGTCACTATAAACACATCAAGTGTCAATTATTGCACTAGTGTAAAACACACTGTAAGTGTCCAAATGCGCGAAGCACGTGTTTTTAATAGATCACAAAATGGGTAATAAAACGCACAGTTGAACTTAAGGTGAAAAGTAAACACAAATCCTTCGTTCACTCACACCGAGTTACTAGGACTAGGTCGTGAAAATGAATGCCACTTTGAATTATACACTTTACAACGTCGAAATACACCAAATCACAATTAAAAGATAGCTATTGCAAGTTCAAAAACAAAACTGAAATATATAAGCGCCGAAATGACTTCTTGATCTCAAAACAATGTCACAAACGTATACAATACCGGATCTCAACCGTTTGAAAGCTCGTGTGCAATCAAAAGGGGAGATTATTCCAACGATGTTTTTTCTTGTTTCTCCATTCGGTACCCCTCGCACGTTATTTGATTACGCTTTCTTCATATATGGTCATATTACACTCATTCATAACGTTTATTTATAGATGTTTGTGTTGTGACATATATGGTTATGATTACCATATAAGGTAAAGACGGCCAGGGACCAGAGTCGCTCTGTTTATACCCCTCGGTCCATGTAAGAGGTGACGTTGCACTTTACGATTGGTCGCTAGATCACATGACTTTGCACGACGCGTTTCGCAACCAAAACATCACAAAATATATTGTTGGAATCCCAGTTATTCTTATTATTGTTGGGATTCCAGTGTTTCTTATCTCACTTATGTGATCTGTTAATAACTTGTGCTGTGCGCGTTGGACACATAGTAAAGCAAATACTCACAATAAATAGAATAACTGGGATTCCAACAGTTCATATATTTACACAATAACTGGGTTTCCTACAAATCACACCATACTAAGCAATCTCTTGCACGACGGTCACAGTACATTCACCTCTGTGTTGGGCTCAGAACGGACTATTGTTATGAAAGCGTCTCATTCATGTCATGATCATTCCAAGCGTTCATCATTGAGGTTACAGTATACTAAACAATCTCTTGCACGACGGTTACATTGCATTAACTGCATTAAAGAAAACCATCTCATACCATGATATCTTATATCAGTCTTAATTCATTATTATATAAAATTGATATGTTTTTTATGTTAAGAAACCAACATACATACACACGTCGAAGCAATTCCTAACGTCACTCAATAAAAAAGTATGTTCAATTGTTTACATTTGTGAAGTGCATGGAATAATTCCATCTGCGTAAATGGGCGATAAAATAGTTCCAAAGAGTTGCATTAAAACTCGCAAGTTTTTGCACGAATTATCGTACATTTAAAAGTCATATTTCTTCATTTAATGCATGCGATCTTAAATATCCACTCATATATACATTGAATGCGTTTGTTCGGTTTTAGCTATTTGGTAGACAAAATGGCGTGCTGAGCCTTACGCAGAGTTGTATGTGATAGCAAGGAACGACAACTCTGCGTGGAGATTGCATACTAAGTTGTTATTCGGAACGCTTCTGTCTGTTTTTTTCTGATATTTGAGCACGCGCAGTAGGTACAAACAAAAGCAGACTAGCATATTTTAAAAGAGAGTGAATCAATAATTTCTCTTTTGAATAGTAAACACCACTTTTTCTGCTCAAACGTTCGTTATAGTTGATAAAAATACCATGATTTTATCATGTTTCTTTAGATGAACTTATCTCGATCGTGTTTAATTTGTAAGAATACTATGTAACACGATAAAATGCTGCATGTACATTTAAACAGCTTCGGTCACGTAACTATGTCATTGCATATACTGTGCGTAGGCCTGGACAATTAGTTTTAATGGAAGTTTGTCAACGAAACTACCAAGACATTGAATATATCATATATATATATATATATATATATATATATATATATATATATATATATATATATATATATATATATTAAAATCATATAAACAAGTACCAAACAACAAAAACCTTACTATCCTCAGACCATTTGTAGTACAAGAATAAATATATCGTTCCATATCAGTTGGATATTTACATGTCTATTGATATAGCTCTTTTGTATTATATAGGTATTATATATACACATATATATATTATATATAATACCTATACGAGGGTTATTTTTTCAAACTGTGTATTTTTGTCAATGTTCGTTGTTGAAAAGTCAAACCATACACAATAGGTGTACATTTAACAATCTGGAACCCCTGGGGTTAGCTCGGGGGGGGGGGGGGGGGGTAGGTGTCAAAGAAATAGGGTTGTCTTTTGTGTGTGTGTGTGTGTGTAAATGTTAATATAGTTAATTAGAATAGCAAGTATAAATGTTACAATAAAGCGGCTGCGGGATACACATCCAAGAGTACTGAAAGCCCTGAAATCATCAATCATACGGTCAAATCTAATGGGAAATTTAGGGTCAGGTCTGGGGTATGGGGATACTTTTGTTTATTCAAGGAAGCCTGGTTAGTGTATAGGAGAGTTCGAGAGTTTTCTGTCTGTTTCTGAGTCAGTTGAATTTGGGCTTAAGACCAGAGCGTTTGTTGTTTGGAAGGAGGTGCCATCAGAATTTTTGATCGTCGGCCACATTGTGGAGGCATCTAGAGTGTTGTGTATATAGAAGGATAAGAGAAAAATCTAAATGGGGTATGTTATTTAACATTAATCTTTCTTGCCCAACATATGCATTATTGTAGTAATCATTCTGTATTGTTTTGTTTTTCTTGTAAAACTTGTAGTACTTGATGTTACGGAAATATTATGTTATTGCAATGTGATTTTGATAACTAGTAAAATGTGGTATAATTAAAAGCTGTTATAAGGGATTAATCATAAGCATAATGATTTGAATGGATATTCTTATATCCTTGTAGATCCCATTTTTGTTGGTGTAAGAATTACGATGAAGAAAATTGATGGATAATAGGATAGAAGATAGAAGTTTAATAAGACGTATGATGCTTACTAGAACTAGTTGAATATTGGCCATCAGTTTCATGAAGACAACTACGAATAAATTATACAGAGAAACACACTGACAGGAAGGAAGCATTCATATCATAGTAAACCTCAAAACGTGTAGCAGTGATGTGTACTGTGTAGTTCCAATCGGGTAACTGGAAAGAACTGGACCTGAAAACTGAATATATTTATGACGTACACAGCGGAGCACAGCAAGAACATTTGTTTTTAACATTTGACATTCGATCATCATGGATAATCTAAACAGAAATTTCTTATTTGTTTTTAAATGTGCATGATTTTAGAATAGAAATTAAAGCATGAAAATTAAATAGATAAATAGATAAATAAACTTTGTAATCCTCTTTGCAGTATTGTGATTTTCATAGACCCCAAAATTTCAAGTCCTTTCCTTCTATCTGAGGGACATTGGTGGACTTTTGTTTACATTCAAAGTTTATAGTTAGTTCGCTCAACTATACTATCAAAAATCTTTGACAGTAGGGTCCCTGGGGGGGGGGGGGGCAAATTTATGATACTGCTGCCTGTGATATATGTTTCATATGTTCGATGTTATGCGTAGTTGTTATTTCACTCATGTGAATCATCATAGTAATAACAAACACTTATGTGCGCTATACTATTTAATGATGTTACTACGTTGGTGGCTCAAGTGAGACTGGCTTATCAGCTCACTGTACAATGTAATAGTCAGGTTATTCAATCATGCTGCTATCTATAGTCTTATCTAGTTACACTATGCAACATCCCCTTTGTTTTGTTAAGAGGGAAATTTTTCTTCAATAAAAATATGTTATAACATATTAACAATCAATAATATTTATGTTTATATTAATAAGCACATAAAACGACCAGCAATAACACACATATACAAATTGAACTTGTTAATACTAATAATTTGATGTGTTGATCAATGTAACATAACCATAAACATAAACAACATTCTGAACATTTATTTAGTCCATTCATTTTCTGCGTATGGCTGACTCGGCTGCACTATTCTACCTGATCGTGTCTGATGAGGGGAAATGGGCTTATCTACAGGTACAGAGGGATGTTGAATATTCAATGCACTATTGTGTTGGTTATTTGACCTGTTTATCAGTGCTCGAGTGATTTCTTGCCAAAACATCAGGTGTAAAATCTGATATCTCTGGGAAATCTTTATTGGTTCTGATGAGGTAGCGGCGATATCTCCTGTAAACCTGACCAGAAGGTGTTTGTATGATGTAAGAGTTAGCATTGTGTATTTCGATAACCTTAGCTGGTTTCCAGAGTTTCCTATCTGCCTCACAGATTCATTCAAATGTAATCTGGGGAGCGGTTTTGCGGTTTTGTCATAATTGTTTTTCTGTTTATTCTTTGGAAGTTTGAATTGAAGATCGGACAAAGTCTGGGTAAACGACTTTTGGCAGAAGCTGGGTAATCGTTGTAGGCATAATTGACCTAGTTCTCCTACGCATCAGCAACTGCACGGGTGACTGATTGCAATCTGAGAGTGGAGTGTTCTTATACTCTAGCAAGGCTAAGTATGGTTCATGGCCACTGTCTTATGCTTTTTGTAGCAGTCTTTTTACAGTCTGTACTGTCCGTTCAGCAAGTCCGTTTGACTTTGGATGATGTGGACTAGATGTGACATGCTCAATATGCCATGATTTGACAAAATTTCGAAATACGTCCGATGTATACTGAGGTCCGTTGTCACTGAAAATACGCATCGGAATGCCATGGGTACTGAAGCGTGACTTCAGTTTTCTGACAACTGTTGTGGACAGCATGTCCGGAAGTTTGTCTATTTCAAAGTATCTGCTGTAGTAGTCAACTACGAGCAAATAGTCATTTTCATCGAAATGGAATATGTCTGGTGCAACCTCCTGCCATGGACCCTGCGGAATTTCATTGGGTGTTAACGGTTCTTTTTTGTTTGAGTTTCTATGCGATAAGCAAATTGTACAGCTCATTATGTACTCAGTAATTTGCTTGCACATTCCTGGTCAGAATATAACGTCTTTGGCTCTTTGTGTGCTTTTTTCAATGCCCATGTGACCTAAATCAACTTGTTCTAACATGTGTAGTCGGAGTCGCTTGGGAATGACCAGTGTCTGCACTCTAACAATTAGGTCATCGGCTGTCGAAACTTCGTCCCTGTGATTGAAATACTCGCGTATCATGTCAGGGCAATCTGACCTAGAACTTGGCCATCCTCTAACTATAGTCTGTTTCAGGGCTATCATCTGTAGGTCAGTTCTTGTCTCGTTTCTCACGTTTTCAAGACTTCGGTCAGTATAGGTCATGCTCGAGAGCACCGTGTGAACGTGTAGGCCAAGATCTTCGATTTCAGAACAGTCTGACATTGGCTGTCGTGATAGGAAATCGCCGATGGGAACTGCTTTCCCGCTCACATGTCTTACATCAAGGTCATATTTTTGCAAACTAAGCATCATCCTTTGCAAACGAGGTGGTGCTGCATGTAATGGCTTCTTCATGATCGCAGATAAGGGCTTATGGTCAGAATGAACAATTATATACGTGTCTGCCATATATGTACTGGTGAAAACGCTGACATGCGAACACTATAGCTAGCATTTCACGTTCAATGTTTGCATTATTTCGTTCTGTCTGTGTCAATGTCTTAGATGCATATGCAACTGGCTGACCATCTTGCATGATCGCTGCACCTACACCGTTCATTGAAGCGTCACATTCAATGTAAACCGGCTTCTTGGGGTCAAAGTAAGCTAACACCCGGCTTCGTGTTATGACCTGCTTAACTTTGGAAAAGGCATCTAATTGTGACTGATCCCATTCAAATTCAACGTTTTTTTTCGAAGCATTCTCAATGGGCTTGTTATTTCAGCCAAATTTGGGGCAAATTTCTGCAGATAAATAACCATACCCAAAAATGTTTCAAGTTCGCCGCGTGTCTTTGGCGCTGCTACATTGACACATGCCTCAATCTTAGTACTGTCTGGTTTCAGTCCAGATGACGTGATCACGTGACCAAAAAATGGTACTTCGGACAATCCAATACGACATTTGTCGGGATTAAATTTTATGTCATTTTCACGTGCACGTTGAAGCGTAGCAGTGAGATTTCTGTCAGGCTCAATTCTTGTACGTCCACTTATTAATATGTCGTCAACTATTGTGCGTACACCTGTCAGGTCCCCGAATATCTCATCAATTTTCTGTACAAAAATGTCCTGAGATGATTTTATCCCAAAAGGAAGTCGGAGATAAAGATATCTGCCAACTGGGGTACTGAATGTTGTCAGGTAAGATGACTCTTCGTCAAGTCTTATACTCCAGTAAGCATGTGTAATGTCTAATAGACTGAAATAATTTGCATTCAGCTAAATGTGACGTCACGTCGCCTAGTGTTGGCATAGAATAATGTGGTCTACGAATAGCGTCATTCAGTGCTTTTGGGTCAAGACATATTCTTAACTGCCCAGTGTTCGGCTTTTCAACCACTACAAATGAATTTACCCAGTCTGTGGGTGTATTGACCGTAGCAATTATGTCATTGTTTTCCATTATGTCCAGCTCTTCGTGTAGTGTATTGCGTAAAGCCTCCAGAACTCTCCTGGGAGGATTAACGACTGGTACAGCAGCTGGCTTCAAATGAAGCTTGCAAATGCCAGGGATGACCCCGATACCTTCAAAGAGGTCTTTGTAATCTGATAACACACTTTCTTTATTTAACTCTTGGGATGGGCTATCAACAGTAAATGTCAGCTGAATTAATCCTAGATCGGTTGATGTTCTCAGGCTTAATTGAGGTACCGACGGGTAATCTACAACATAAAACCACGTGTTCACAGTTTTGTCTTTGTGTGAACATCGCAATTTGATTTTCCCTACAACTGGAAGTCTGTTACCCGTCAAAATGTCAGTAAGGGGTTCCAATGGGGAATGAATGTTCAGACCATTAAACTCTTTCTTCGGCAGAATGTTTACTGTACTTCCAGTATCAATTTTAAAACCAATCCGACATTGATTATGGCCAATGGGGAGACGAACCATTGCACGATCGGTAGAACAAAATGTGCTTACCGTGTCAATATTGAATCCATGTACATCCGCTTTTACGTCATGACTTGTTGTGTCATTGTCCACAGTGTGTATTTTATTGTTTTTAGAACGGCAACACTTTGTGAAATGGATAAGTTTGTTGCACTTGCGGCACTGCTTTACTTTTGCTGGACATTGTCCAAAGTTGTGAAATGTACCACAGTTGAAACACGGCATGTGTTTAGTATGTCGACTTGGATCTGCATCAGTAGCTGTTGTACGATGTTGTTGTCGTTGGCGATGCGGTTGCATCGGTCTCTGGTTCACTGGCCTGGATCGGCACGCGTCTACTTCGTTGTTCATAGAGCGCAGCTGCTCCCTTGAGTACTCCAGACTTTGCGCTGTCTACACGGCTACATCGAGTGTCAACCCTGCACCGATATTGATAAGCTTCTCGCGTAACTTGCGAATTTGTGCCAAAAACGATCCTATCTCGAATCATTTCGTCCGTCTTTTCGGCATAGTTGCAGTCTTGTGCACAAATTTGCAAGCGTGTAATATATGCATCGATGGAGTCGTTGTCCTGCATCTGTTTGTAAAACTTGTACCGGGCAAAAATCGGATTTAACTTTGGCTGCACGTAATTTCTGAAACGTTCATAATATGTTTGTATCTTCTTTGCATTTTCTGGCGAAATGTCTTTCCACGTGCTGTGAATGTCACGGCCTCTGTCACCAATCCACAATAAGAAATATGATACATGTTCTTCCTCTGATTTGTTCTTCAAAGGTCCACTATACATGAGTTTCGCGTGACGTTCAAATTTGTCGAATGCTTCGGGTAAATTGGACGAGTTCCAGTCCATTCGCGGAGCTTAGATGCCACATAAATCAATTTTTTAAACTTATGTGAATTAGATAAATCACTCAAATACTTCTGACACCATGTTTCATATGTTGATGTTATGCGTAGTTGTTATTTAACTCATGTGAATCATCATAGTATTAACAAACACTTATATGCGCTATACTATTTAATGTTGTTACTACATTGGTGGCTCAAGTGAGACTGGCTTATCAGCTCACTGTACAATGTAATAGTAAGGTTATTCAAGCATGCAGCTATCTATAGTCTGTATCTAGTTACACTATGCAACAATATGCATCTTTTGACGATTTAAAAACCTGAAAATTATAAAGCGTTGCAACGCGAAACGATTGAATAATTTGGAGAGTTCTGTTGTTGTCGTTTAATTTTGTAAAACTACAAAGATTGCTTATATAAACTATAAAATACGTCTCTCATACACACTTGGCAGGATGGCCGAGCGGTGAAATTGGTTTTTACTTCAGGACTCCGGGGGTCACTGGTTCGAGCCCTGCTGCGGGTTACTTTTTTTTTCCTTTTTTAAATTTTATTCTTGATGTTTTACTGGAGCCTTTTTGATCCAATGTTTACATTTATCAATATAAAGCATTTAATGACAAACTTCAAAACATGCCAAAATCTGTGAAAAGGCCACTTTAAAAGAGAGTGAAGCAATAATTTCTCTAATCGCTGTATAGTAAACACCACATCTGCTCAAACGATCGTTATAGTTGATAATAATACCATGATTTAATCATTTATCTTTAGATGAACTAATCTCGATCGTGTTTAATTTGTAAGAATACTATTTAACACGATATAATGCTGATTGCACATGTAAACAGCTTCAGTCACGTAACTATGTCCTTGCATATACTGTGCGTAGGCCTGGGCATACATTTTTAATGGAAGTTTGTCAACGAAACTACCAAGACATTGACTCCATCGTATTTATATTATACTATTGAAATATATTTAAATCATTTAGACAAGTACCAAACAACGAAAACCTTTCTATCCTCAGATCATTCGTAGTACTCGAACTCGTTCCATATCAGTGGGATATTTATATGTCTATTGATATAGCTCTATTGTTATGCTTTTCTTTAATCTTAATTGAAAAGTAAAGAAAAGTATTCGCTAAAGACTAAGACCTTAAGATTAGAAGGCACATCACTAACGAGCTTTGCCATACATTACTTTAATTTGCTATATCTCTATTTAGCATGCCGAAAAAACAAGAACATGAATCATGTTTTTCAGAAGAAATGTTGCATATGTGAAGCCGTTTGTATAGGTTCCTTCATTACCATACAACTGACAAAGTCTGTTTTTCATGTTTTTAAGGGTGTTAGCTACTGGACCCATTAGTAAAGACGGCTGTACATCTGAACGGTGTATTAAGACTTTAATCCTGTATTAAACGTTTGACATACACGTATATCAGTGTTAGATTTGTTATGTGTATTTATTTATAAAAATAGCAATAATAATCAGGGGCGAATCCAGGATTTCTGATTAGGGGGGGGGGGCGAGATATTGAAAGATTTGCTTGGAGCCCAGGGTGGGATACAGGACAAAACCCTGCTAAGGGGTCCAGGGGGGCGTAAGCTCCACGATTTTAGTGATTTTGAAGGCTTTGACAACCACTTCTCGAGCATGTCACGCCTCATATACTTAGATCAAAGTACCTTCTTATAATGAAATAAACGTGCATTGTTTAAGGGGTCCAGGCCCCCCCCCCCTTGGAGCCGCCTATGGTAATAACAACAAAAGACTTGAATTTTGACATTTCCTAAAAGAAACACTAACTGTGGTTTAAATACGTATTATCCTCTACTTAATGAGAGACAAATCGGATATCGACGTTACTGGTTATTACTGTATTAATGACAATGTTTCTACCCCCCGCGCGCGCTCTGTAATCGGAAAAACCCACAGCGAACGACACTCTACACTGCGGTTCATTACATGTATGTTGAGGCACGAACGACAACTCTGCTAAGAGAATGAGCGCGCGAGTTCCGAGATTATGGAAAACAAAGGGAGGTAATAATGTTAAAACCATTGCTAATTTTAGGAAAATTTCACGTGTGCTGGTTTCGCACTGGAAAACAATGTTTAAACTCATATTTGTGTAATAGCATCTACATTTGCACATTTTCTGAGCTTGAATACTAAAATAAGCAAGATACGTCTGCAGTTTTGTAGAAAAAGTTGGTAAAAATAGGAAAATTATGCAAAATAGTGGTTTGTAATATCCGCAAACATAAATTCGTTTTTTCTTCTTATTTGAAGTCATTATGGCAACATATTTCTTCATGTGACACCTAACAGATGAAGAAAGACTAAGATTGAAGCATTTATTTGATAATAAATACGAAATAATAAGTGAATGCCACATCTGGAAGGAGGCGTACACTCCAAGCGTCTATGGTGTTCTGCGGTGTAGTTTCCGCGGCAAAAGGCTAAGGCTTAAAGCTCACCATGCACTATATTATCTTGAAAATAAACATGCCATGTCATCAAAACTGCATGTGTCACATATATGCTACAGCAAACTTTGTGTCAACATCAAGCACTTAAGTTATGGGCCTCAAAGCATTAACAAAAGGAAAATATGTGCTCATGAAGGTTTCCTATGCACTTGAAAAGGTTTCCAAGCTGTGTCTTGTTTACAATGATGTTCTCATAGTCAGATATATTTGCCCACTGTTTCCAATTGTAGCACTTTGATTTTCAGACTGTGGTACTGTTTGATGTGGTCGCAGTTTAAAAGGGAGAACGAGTGGACCCCGAGAACGATTACACGCATTCAAGACATCGTTAGCCACAGAATCACCCAATCGCACGACACTTTCCAGGTCAGGGTCTGAATTCAACGGAATAGAATCTTGAACTTGTTTCTCTACACAGGGCACATGCCTGCAGAAACTTTATAGTTTGGAAAGTACACCTTTGTTTTTCCTAGCGTGATTGTTTTTATAACTGTGCTGTGATTTCTTATGGGGTGATCTCATTTTGAATGGTATTTTAATGAATGAATATCAATATTTGGTGCATGTATTATGTAATCATATGGGAATATACATCTGTAAGACTGATTGATAGTGTCAATAATCATTTTAAACATTTGACATATAACTTGTGTGCTTCTCTACTAAATAGAGTCAAATGTTGTGAATAGGAACACTATTTTTTGGATTATTTCTGTTCTGGTTGTTTCCCTTGAATTGTGTGAAATTTTGTAATTACTATAAAATACAAACAAAACACAGGATACAGTTCAGAAATGTTGCATTTAATTTATTAAACATTATATTTCAATATAACAAAAGCTTTTTGTTTTATTATGCATATATTAAAAAAACTTAAGGTGGCAGGGGATATATCAGTGAAAGGGGGGTCCATGAAAATTACATATCTTTAGGGTAGGTGTTACCTATGGTCTTTAAAAATCAATTAGGTATTTATAAGATGTATTTCTTGTATTAGGTTGTAGAAAGAATGTCTCAAAATTTTGGAAAAAAAACAACATTTAAACTAGCCACAGCTCCCTAGCAAGGAAATTTTGAATCTCCAAAAAGGAGGTTTTCACTTTTGTCGGAAGTCAATATTTCACGCTGCAGAAACAGAACAAAACTTTGAAGGTAAATTGTGAAAAATCTAAACGTATTGGAGACACTTTTCTAGGTAAATAAGCAAAGCACAGGGATGAAATTAATGAGTAATGTAGCCAAAACTAGGATTGCATTTTGTTTGAATGTTCTGTGCATGCCATGAAATGGGTCAAATTTCTCAATTTTTCATTAAAAATGAGGTGGGTGGGGGAAAAGATCAAGGGCCATAGTTTCACAAGTGAAGAAGCCAGCCTTGTCTTTGGTTGTATTTTCAATGTATATTGCCTATGCTATGACAGGCTTTCTTGTGTCACTTTCTGTTTTGATGCAATGGATTTGACTGTTTGCGGCCTTTCGGAACTCGAAATTTGGTCAAAAATATATCCCCCTTAACAATTATCATTCGTTCGTGGACACAAGGTCGCGAAAATAAATGACGGCACTTTAAACAATACATCGTACGCAGTCAGACTTGACCAAATTACAATTAAATGATTTAAAACAAGAAATATCTTTAAAAAAGATATATGGCGTTGATTGTGGTTGGAGTGTGTGAAAGGTAAAGAGTTCAATGAATGAGATCAAAGATAGCGAATTTCTGTGTGTGTATTTGAGATTTATTTACAGGTCGTCCAGCGTCTTCTCGACTACAGATGTATCGACCTGCGAATTTCTTTTTCTGTGCAGCTCTTATCTGCATCACACGCAGCACGGGATGTTACGCGGAGTTTTCGCGGTTTAGTTTACATTATTACATATTGCTGGTCATAAACCTATAGATACAAAACAGAAAACCAAAAAAGAATGGAAATGAAATTAAAACATATGAGTCAACCGGCCACACGTGAAGTATTCGTACATATTTTAAATATTTATACGCGCGTTCTTCGAACAAACCTGTTTTAGTGGTTTGTCGGGCATTGCTATTTGAAGCGATTATTAACAGGATCGACAATCATCGCGCTCATGCTTAATACATTAGTCAATATGGTGGAATAATTCTTGTTAAATTAATCAAACATAATATTGATCATGGTATCGTTGAAAACACATTAAGAATCTATTGTTGCCATAATTATATCGCTGAACATCTTCATTTAACATAGTTCTGGTCTATAGAAAATCTCAGTTCACCTAGTTCAAGCGATAGCGTCTATATTATATAACGATTATTTTACTGGCCGCGAACTGACCCTGATACCGTGAGGGTTGGAATGTTATGCATTAAAGAGAGGCCACGCTTCCACTGCTGGAACGACGGCTTGTTTAAAACTGTATACTTTTAGATGTTACATGTTCAATTTCGAAAACAATTTAAAACGGTTTGACCAAAACAAATATCCGGATAGGGAAAAACGATATTTTTATGAACTGACATATACTAGCTCACAGACAGGTATATGGAAGTAATTACTAAATATGAGAACATAGCCTTTAAGTAAAAACGCTGTACCGCTGGCAATCCTCGTGTGTATTTCAGAGTTTATTTACAGGTCCTACTGGCCTCTTCACGACTGGCAATCCTCTGAAAATAAAAGGTGTATATACCAGTCGACGAGTGACGTCACGCGCACTTGCAAATATTAGACTCCGCCCACTGGTTGGCAAAAAGAGGTGAAATTCATATAAGCGCATATAGAGAAGGTTGAAATAATCGTCGTTTTTATTGATACTCATGCACTATATCAAATATAATTTTACTGACTATGTCTTAATAAAACAGAAGCGTGCAAGGAAATGCATTTTTGGAACGATTATATTGTTGTTATTATTAGTTTTTTACTATAAACGAACTCGGGAGTGGAACACAATATACGAGCTCGGTATATGTGGTTACCATAAAAATCTCTTTTTGACACATCTTCGAGACCATTTTTAAGATTTAAAATTCTCAGATATTGAAATTCTCTCAGAATAAATTTAATTTAATGAACATAAATAAGAATGTAATCAAAAAGTAAATAGATCGACTTTATGTATGCAACATATTGTAACTTATCCGAACATTTATGCCTGTAAAAACTTACTTTGTTACACATTAAATGAACATTCTTGATAAATGTAATTGTTTTTATTTAATTATTCACACCAATTTTGACACTCTTTGTTTCAGCCTTTTTAACCCGATGTTTTATTGCACCTTTGTTTATCATAAACCGATTATCTCGTTATGATCGGATACTGTCCAAACAATTACAAAGAACACATGGTGTCACAAATCCAGGGACCTATTTGGGTCCCTGCATAAACCACATGTGGCATACAAGTGTCTGGTCATTAAACATCATTTATGATACCTCCATGTCATCTCTTTGCATATTGAGCGATCATCTAAGCAAAATTGTAAAGCCAAAATACGAAACAGTTGATTTAATAAAATATGTTAACATATTTAAAAAAATGAAGATATTTGTCCGAAATGGATTAGCAGTAACTAGTGTATATATTAGCCAGTTTAAGCATAATAATACAGTGTTTAATAACTATGAATTAAAAATATTGTGCAATTTCACTGTTACCTAATTAACGTATTTAACGAGTACCGGCAAATGTAAACTCGGCTATTACGTGTTATGATAGTACGTTACTGTATTGTACGAAACGACATCATGAAAACAAGCAAACAACAAAAGGGTAAAAAAAACTTGCGTAAAATAAATTAATTTATAGATTTATTTATCATAAAATGCTAGATTGTTATCACTCCTTATCGCCAGTAAAGAGAGTGCACGCAAAGACAGTTCAATTTGCATAATATGCAGTTTTTTTTTCACATGTACGCTTAACTTTATGATAATGTCATTCGATGGAAACAAAACGATAGTTCATTCAATGGAAAATTAAATAACTACAATATTTACAAATTGTAATGTATTCCGCTTTTAGGGCATCGTTATATAATTGATTAAATGCACCTCTTACACTATCGTTCGCTTGTGAACAATAACACTATCTACACCACTTATAATTATAATCAAATTAATGTATGTGTTATTATCTTTGAAATATAATTAATCAAAATAAAGAATAGTTTATGTTTTGTTTTGTGGAATTGCCAGTTTTTAGTCTTCCGACCACGTTTAATCTGCCGGTAATAACTAATTCGTATTTTTATACAGAGGAAATTATATTTATGAATATACATTTATTGGTACTAAATGTTATATTTTTGCAATATTATTTAAGAGTTTTAATGTTTATTTCGGATTTTTGTATCGTTTTATTGACTAAACAAAGACATGTATACATGTTTTACGTTACTGTAACCAGTGTTTTTTGCCAACCAGTCAGTGCGCATGCGCGGAAAATCCCGAATGTAAACAATAACATTCAACTGACCTTTCGACAGCGAGAGTGAAGCCACGCCCCCCGATTTCAAGGGAGGTCACTCCGCCGAAGTCCGTCATAAAACTGGCTACGCGAATCGGTACGTTGGAAGATATTCACAAAGATTTCGGTCCAAATTACATGAAATGTTTCTATTGCTATCATGTTTTATTTAAAATGTGTTAAATGTAATGTATCAAATAGGTGTTTAGCTCCCCTCAAAGATATAGTACCAGAAAGGCCGTTTACCAAAAAGGCTTCCCAAAAAGTCCGCATCAGTGAACCAAAAACGCCTCATGGTATACCAGAAAGGCCATACAATATTTTTATTATCATTGAATAGTTATGCTGAATATAATTATCATATCTATGAAATAGTCATAACTTTTTTATAAGTCTACTAAAAAGTCGTTAATCTATAGTCAAAGTCGGCCAATTATCGCAAATTATCACATACAGTATGCATTGTCGTTTGTCACAATACTTTTCATTGAGTAATAGATGTTTCAGTTTTTTAATTAAAAGCCGTTAATTTTGCAACCGATGGCAATATTGCAAATGTGGCAAAGGTAAGTAAATTTATTATATAAGAAGACAAAGAACGTTATATTGAAATCCGATATAACACATATCTATAATGCGTTTGGTCAAAATGACCCATGAGCATTGTTATAATCGTGTAACATAGTCAATGTCGTCAAAAAAGTAACATACACAATATATTATTAATTTCCTCTTAAACTATTTTTTGCAATGTTTAAAATATAAGAAGTTGAAAGAATTTTCATGTACAAAAAAAACTCGCTAATCAGACTGGCTATCAAAGTGTCAAGGGTCATTAACAGTTTGCGGCATCTGTTTTGATAACGGATTAGTAGAAAGCCCACATATGGTGTAAAATGACATTTATTGGCAACTATTGATAATTACATGCGCATTTTAAAATAGTTTCTTAACTTTTAACGATATACAACTAGCTACATTAAATTCGGAAGATTTAAACCGAAAGAAATAAAAATGCTCTATTTTATGTGATATTATTAAAAATTATAACTGATTGTCTTTATTATTACGCATTTCATTAGCATTAATAATCTAGTTAGCAAAGTTTAGAATATTTTTTTATTAGCCGACTGCATTAGAATGTCAAATTTATTTAACGTTAGCCACCTTTGAAAATATGGTTTAAATGTTCCTTTCTAATTTCTCTATATAACGGAAAAACAAGTAAAAAGTGATACTCGTTTTCTATAGCGTGTCCGGTGCAAAACTTACATATTCTATTTTCGCGTAGTATCTTATTATGACGACCTTAGAACAAACGTCGAGGTGTTTTGCTTTCGGGCGATAGCTTAATATGTTGAGATTAAGCTGTTCGTTGAGACGACTACAAAGACGAATCCAACGTTTGCATTTTTTAAGATTAGTACCCGGTTAATGGAACGGAAAAAACGTAGTTCCATCTTTTAACCGTTCTGGATACATTGTGTCTGAATAACAAGTGCCATAACAGCACCTTTTAACCATTTTCTTTGTTTAAAACACAGCATTACGTATAAGCTTATGTGACGAACAACGGCGAGTTTGACGGACAAAATGGCGGATAGAAACGGGCCTAATCTATGCAGTAATCTGATTGGTTAATAAGCCTGTCAATCAATCGGCTGTCGAAAGGTCAACTATTGATGTCAAGAGTTGAGGGTAAAACTGTTCTATCTATAAAGTCTTTTCATTAGAGATAAAATTGTTTCATGCTGAACACGAAGTAAAACAGTGTTACAAAGACGCGGTCATGTTTCCAATGTGCTGGTGGTATGATCAAATCAGCCAATGGGATAAATGAAGTGTATTCATTCGTGTCTAGCCGCGGGAAATGTTATTTGAATTTTATTGGACACTTACAAAGGTCAGGTAAGGTGAAAAGTTGGCTAAGACAGCTACGCCGAAAAATAAAAGCATGTAGAAATACATTTATTAATATAGCACCGGGTAGGCTTAACAATACAAACACATATTTTCATAAAAGCGCTGAAGGCACTGAAGTTGTTCGGTATTGCATTATCTTAGACGCAACTCAATTTTTAAAATTATGTTATACACCCTTTCAGTTATTCGCTTTTACTAGTGTTAGAGTTGTGTCCCTTAGCCGGATGTGACGTCAACGGGGGATAGAAATTCGCCAGAGAAAATAAAATTTTACTGTGTCGCTGAAGAAATCAACGTCTTTAGAACAATATATGCGTAAGTTGCACACATGTTTAATTTTTATTATTATATTGACGCATATTAAAGCTATCGCTTGTTGTATATTTACTTTTAAGTACGATGAAGTGAGAAAAAATGCATTAAACATTCCGTTTTGTCAAGACACATTTCATGTTCGTACGGGTCCATACAATAACCGAAAAGCACCGAAAAGCACCGAAAAGCACTCAATTTCTCTCTATATATATGCAATATATCGTTTTTAGTGTATGTTAACGAGTTTAATTAGTAAGAAATGGTTATCTGATTGTATGTTTATACTACATTGTGCCCAAAATGGTAAATATCGGCAATTACCGACCGAAAAGCACTTCATGTGGAAACCGAAAAGCACTCAATTTCTCGCTATATATATGAATATTTGCGTTTCTATTGTGTGTAAACGGATTAAATTAGTTATAAATGGTTATATTTCATGCATATTTATACTACCTTGTGTTTATTATGAGGTATTAAGCCCCAAAATTGGATAAATATCGGCAATATACCGACCGAAAAGCACTTCATGTGAAGACCGAAAAGCACTCAATTTCTCGCTATATATATGAATATTTGCGTTTCTATTGTGTGTAAACGGTTTAAATTAGTTATAAATGGTTATATTTCATGCATATTTATACTACCTTGTGTTTATTATGAGGTATTAAGCCCCAAAATTGGATAAATATCGGCAATATACCGACCGAAAAGCACTTCATGTGAAGACCGAATAGCACTCAATTTCTCGCTATATATATGAATATTTGCGTTTCTATTGTGTGTAAACGGTTTAAATTAGTTATAAATGGTTATATTTCATGCATATTTATACTACCTTGGGTTTATTATGAGGTATTAAGCCCCAAAATTGGATAAATATCGGCAATATACCGACCGAAAAGCACTTCATGTGAAGACCGAATAGCACTCAATTTCTCGCTATATATATGAATATTTGCGTTTGTATTGTGTGTAAACGGTTTAAATTAGTTATAAATGGTTATATTTCATGCATATTTATACTACCTTGTGTTTATTATGAGGTATTAATGCCCGAAATTGGATAAATATCGGCAATATACCGACCGAAAAGCACTTCATGTAAAGACCGAAAAGCACTCAATTTCTCGCTATATATATGAATATTTGCGTTTCTATTGGGTGTAAACGGATTGAATTAGTTATAAATGGTTATATTTCATGCATATTTATACTACCTTGGGTTTATAACGAGGTATAAATGCCCGAAATTGGATAAATATCGGCAATATACCGACCGAAAAGCACTTCATGTAAAGACCGAAAAGCACTCAATTTCTCGCTATATATATATAATATTTGCGTTCCTATTGTGTGTAAACGGTTTAAATTAGTTATAAATGGTTATATTGCATGCATATTTATACTACCTTGTGTTTATTATGAGGTATTAATGCCCAAAATTGGTTAAATATCGGCAATATACCGACCGAAAAGCACTCCCGCGACAGCAGAGAATCACCGAAAAGCACTCAAGTTCTCTATATATACATGCAAGTTAACTATAAGGGCCGATTTTAATGGATTGAAAAGATGTACATATTTATTAAGTCAATAATGACTTCATTAAATAAAAAGTTTAAATATAAAGCTCATTACTATTTTTGGTGGCCACCGAAAAGCACTCCCGCGACAGCACAGAATCACCGAAAAGCACTCAATTTCTCTATATATAAACGAAACTAAGCTATAAGTGCCGTTTATAATGGATTGAAAAGATGTACATATTTATTTAGTCAATAATGACTTCGTTAAATATTGATTTAAGTTTAAAGATAAAGCACAAGCACTCAATTTCTCTCTATATTTAATATAATCAATGATGACTTCGTTAAATATTGATTTAAGTTTGAAAATAAAGCACTATATATATATGAGGCGCGTTCTGAGAAAAGTGGGCTTAATGCATGTGCTTAAAGTGTCGTCACTGATTAGCCTGTGCAGTCCGCACTGCTAATCAGGGACGACACTTTTCGCCCAAACGTGATTTTCGGTGAGGAGTGACTTCCTTGAAACTAAAAATACCATAAAAGCGGAAAGTGTTGCCCCTGATTAGCCTGTGCGGACTGCGTAGGCTAATCTGGGATGACATTTTACGAACATGCATTAAGCTCCTTTTTCTTCCCAGAACACGACTCATATATACATGAGGTAGTTTGCCAACATAATGAATATGTTGCCCAGCTCTTGCCACGTGTAAGAGCCAAATTTTGAAAAAAAGGCCGAAATATTCCCGAAAATTTATGCAAGAAATAAAAAAAAAACGGAAATAGTCCCATTTGTATAAACAAGAAATTAAATATTTGCAGCTGTTTGTAATGAAATAAAACTGCACAGCTTAAGATAAGCTTGTCTGTCAATGATTATGTTACCCTCAAGTTCAAATCAGATTATGATTATAGAAAGTAATGATATGTAAAAAAAAATCCAGGACATACACCGGCATATGGGACGCAATGTGTATATAAATATATGGTACATAATAACTACCCAACAGCGGTATAATGTTATAGATTTATTTTTGCATTAACATTAATTCAAAACATTTTTAGTTCAAAATGTTATTCACGTTAAATAAATACATCAGTTCTTCTGTTCATTTGCATCAAATTAAAGGTTAAAGTCCGATTGTTTTTAAAAAACTGCTATTTTATGAATATATCAAGCATGTACACTTAACAATAATGATGTTTTAAAATTTTGTGACGTGCGCGGGCCATTGAACGTTGAGATAAGCAATGTTGCGAATTAAATTACACATAATTAAAAACTTATTTATTGTAGGATACCGATTACACGGAGCTTGATTACGCTGCGAACTAGAACTCTGCCGCAATGTATCTCCAATGAAAGATGTAACATTAATTCAAGCACGTATACTTAACAAAAAAAGATATTTCTTTATTTCCGTTATCAGTTTAAAAATGATGGTATTAAGGTGTTACTAAACAGTAAAATACCCAACAGCGATCGGGATTAATGCACTTGGCCGCTATACGAAAAATTTTATACAACTATTCTGGGCAAATTTCACTTTCAATAAATACATCAGTTATTTTTATCAACCAAATTCCTGTTGTGTGCTACTGTTTCTTATCAGAATTATATATATTACAATACACCATCAGACCCGAATGAATACACCATTTATCCCAAGCAGGTAAATAACAATTACTATAATAAAACAGTGGAAGTCTACACGGTGTATTAGCAACCTGCTGTGGTGATCTTATCAGTTCAATACACAGGAACATGGCTACTGTACTGGAATTGGATTTACAGCCAAAATAACTGTTTTCATTTCAGTCTACACTGTGTATTAGCAACCTGCTGTGGTGATCTTATCATCTCAATACACAGGAACATGGCTACTGTATTGGGAATATCGGATTTACAACCAAAATAACTTTCATTTATTGCTGAAGTGGTGTGCACTAACAATTGATCCACCTCACCGTTGCACTTTTTTTTTTAATACATTAATTAATTTACTGAGTCGGCGCTGCGCTAATAAAGTGTGATGGTGGAAATTAAGAAATAAGATATATTTTCGCATGAAAACTGAATACACATGATACATGGATAAAATATATATAAGACACATTTGAATCTTTCTCCAAAAATTAGCACGTAGTCACATATATATAAGATAGATTAAATACCATAAAACAACATTTCTATTCAAGAGTTTCACGTCAATTAGAAATACTTAAAACATATACATCAATTTACGTATAAGATGATAAACACCATGAAATGCTTTTCGGTTGGTACATTGCCGATATATTTATAACTTGCTACCTGTTTTTTATAAAAAATAGATATTATATTCGATTTTTAACATGAATGTCTCAGTCCTCTAAACCGAAAAAATCCGTAACATAAAATAGTGTCTTTGTGTCGTATGAACGAATCTGCACTAAAACTAAGATAAGATTCACATCGTACATCGAATAAATAATTGAGCACATGTAAATCAACAAAACTGTACATTAATTCACACGAGCCGCACTGTTCGGACATGAATGAAAGGCGCCGATCATAACACAACTTCTCATCATTATCTGGAATATAATTAATTGAAGGTGCGAAAAGCTATTTCCAAACTGCTTTGTGCTGATTAAAGAAGCGTACCGGCCGTTCGTTCACAAGTTGTTAATGATGACTTCAGACATTAAAATTAAGTTTCAATATGAACAGACTTTGACTAAATAAATATGTACATCTTTTCAATCCATTAAAATCGGCCCTTATAGTTAACTTGCATGTATATATAGAGAACTTGAGTGCTTTTCGGTGATTCTCTGCTGTCGCGGGAGTGCTTTTCGGTCGGTATATTGCCGATATTTAACCAATTTTGGGCATTAATACCTCATAATAAACACAAGGTAGTATAAATATGCATGCAATATACCATTTATAACTAATTTAAACCGTTTACACATAATGGGAACGCAAATATTATATATATATAGCGAGAAATTGAGTGCTTTTCGGTCTTCACATGAAGTGCTTTTCGGTCGGTATATTGCCGATATTTATCCAATTTCGGGCATTAATACCTCGTTATAAACACAAGGTAGTTTAAATATGCATGAAATATAACCATTTATAACTAATTCAATCCGTTTACACCCAATAGAAACGCAAATATTCACATATATAGCGAGAAATTGAGTGCTTTTCGGTCTTCACATGAAGTGCTTTTCGGTCGGTATATTGCCGATATTTATCCAATTTCGGGCATTAATACCTCGTTATAAACACAATGTAGTATAAATATGCATGCAATATACCATTTATAACTAATTTAAACCGTTTACACATAATAGGAACGCAAATATTATATATATATATAGCGAGAAATTGAGTGCTTTTCGGTCTTCACATGAAGTGCTTTTCGGTCGGTATATTGCCGATATTTATCCAATTTTGGGGCTTAATACCTCATAATAAACCCAAGGTAGTATAAATATGCATGAAATATAACCATTTATAACTAATTCAATCCGTTTACACACAATAGAAACGCAAATATTCATATATATAGCGAGAAATTGAGTGCTTTTCGGTCTTCACATGAAGTGCTTTTCGGTCGGTATATTGCCGATATTTATCCAATTTTGGGGCTTAATACCTCATAATAAACACAAGGTAGTATAAATATGCATGAAATATAACCATTTATAACTAATTTAATCCGTTTACACACAATAGAAACGCAAATATTCATATATATAGCGAGAAATTGAGTGCTTTTCGGTTTCCACATGAAGTGCTTTTCGGTCGGTAATTGCCGATATTTACCATTTTGGGCACAATGTAGTATAAACATACAATCATATAACCATTTCTTACTAATTAAACTCGTTAACATACACTAAAAACGATATATTGCATATATATAGAGAGAAATTGAGTGCTTTTCGGTGCTTTTCGGTGCTTTTCGGTTATTGTATGGACCGTGTTCGTACATATACCACTACACCTGGATTGGAACTTAAATGTAAATATTGTATAAAAATGCCAAATTTTGAAAGCAAAGCGTATTACGAGTTA
This sequence comes from Dreissena polymorpha, assembly GCF_020536995.1. NCBI lineage: Eukaryota > Metazoa > Mollusca > Bivalvia > Myida > Dreissenidae > Dreissena > Dreissena polymorpha. The sequence goes on along the minus strand of NC_068363.1, from coordinate 84,660,219 downwards.
TTTTCAGAAAGTTTATATTTGTAATCATGATTTTATCATAGGAATTATATGATTTCGGGGCTTTTTTATTCTTAAATAGAACTAGACAGTAGAAGAATATTAATGAAAACCAATCAGGAGAACGGGTCATTTAACTTTCATGTTTTTTACACCAAAATCTCTATATTTATAAACTTTCAAAACCGAAACTATCCTTTGTTTCTTTGAGTGTTTGACTGAAGTGTTGAAATAATATAAAAATCAGCTTCAAAAAAGCATTATATGTGGGTTTTTTTTCAGGAATCATCCCAAATGCTATGTTCAGAAACAGTGAAGTACCATGGCTGAACCAGATCCTGTAACAGAAAAGAAAGTACAACAGTACACGACTGTGATTGTCATAAGGTTTGTTTTTTTGTTTAAAATGTGAATTCACTATAATAAATACTCCTAAGTTTATTATTAATATAATTATGCAAATACATAAACATTGGTGGCATGAATATATCCGGACATAGTCATGTACCATAACTACACTCTAATAAATATTGACTTGGTACAGAGACCCAACATGAATGCATACAAGTTCAGCTGTCAGGTTTTAAGCATTATTGCCACTTTAAAAAAAACATGTAACTTACACTACATTCAGTATCGATCATATTTACTTCAAACCATTTTCTAAAAAAATAATATGATGAATTTTGTATGTTGTATTAGTAACATGATTTTTTTCTAAAGAAGCAATAATGCTTAAAACCTGCCTTTTTATTTTTTTGTAGCTGTATGCCAAGGATGTCCCTGGCACTGTTTTACTGCAACTTCAACCAGAAAGATGCACAGTTACAGAGTTGCGAATATGGTTGAAATGTCGGGGACAAGCTGTGAAATCGAATGAGACAAAAGCCGAACTTTGCTTGAGGTACTTATTTTATATCGCCTTTTCAGGCCTTTTCCTGGTGTATCTACGGGTCAGTTAAACGGACCCATTCCCTAACCTAAATTGTAATAGAAATTCCCGATTTGAAAAAAATAATTCCCAATAAAAAAAGAAAGAAGAGTTTATGATTATTTTAACTCAATTATATGTAAATGACATCTAACAAAGTACATTACCATGAACAATATGATTTTTCATCTAATTTGAATGATTGTGAAGGGTTATTTAATATTAGTTTTTCCCAAATCAGTTGATTTTTGGCACGAAAAATTCACAATCCTGCAATTGCTTTTTTCCCAAAATGGCCAGGAAAAAGCCTGCTTTTTATATTAAAAACGCACATTCATGTTGTGAATTTTTTTCTATGTTTCTGTCAACCAGTCTGTAAAAAATAAGTTTTATCTGTTTAGTCAGCCTGACTCGACCACACAGCATATAGTACTTTATAATGTATATAACATGCATAGTGGCACACAGCTTTCTGCTTCAATTAAAATCCCTGACATAATAAGTTACATTACTCTCTTAAGTCTGCATTAGAAATTGGTTACCACTAGTTACATTGTCTTTATACATTTTTTGGTCACAAAGAAGGTAGGGGTGGCGTTTATTAGGTGGAAAACAAGTATCTGAAACAGACTCTGGAGTAGTGCTTTTTTTGTAACACCTTAAATCTTAAATGTTCTGTTACAAAGTTTAAATCTTTACTTTTATATATTTTCCAGGGTAAAGAAATTCAGTGACAACCAGGATAACATCCTAATTGTGGATCCTTATCCAGACCAGCCATATGCAGCTAAGCAGAAGTCGTCCTGTATGAACTGTAAAGGACAATCAACAGTGTCAACAGCGGAAGAACATCTTAATTTGGAAGAATGCACATGGACCCAAAGCACCAGACCGATCTTCAAAGACTTTTCGTACATGAACATTCTGGAATGGACCAAAAGTTCTGGTAAAGGTTCAAAACTGGGTGTTGAAAAGCCTATTCAACGAGGCTATGTGTTTTTTCATGACGGTTATGTATTCGACACGTGGACATCTGAACGTAACAGTTCAACAATTGTTAGATGTAAGTGTTTCCGCTCCATGAAAAACCGGTAATCAGGAATAAAGAGTATTGAAATATTCTAAATTAGATTTGAAAGTATTCAATTTTGTGTTATTTAGTGTCAGTATTTGTGAGATTCACCTCAAATCACATTTATTCATTCAATATAATCATAGGATCTCAGCTCATTTTGGTGCAATACCTGTATCTGAATGTTTGTAATTTTCAGATTGTGTTTCCTTAAATTAGTTTATGGTTTCTAGCTTTCACATGTTGTCTTTCATCATTAATCTCTCAATTAATGATACTGCATACTGTTTTGTGATGAACTATGCTACTCAAATGTGCTTATCTTGCATTATTTCTGTTGTAATAAAGCTTATATCATTGATTACAAAGTGTTTTTACTCAAAGGATTACGCAAATCTGTAGCAGAGTCTTAGTGAAATAGTTGCTATGGTGTCTGCTAAGCAATCTGGAGCAACCAGTTTCGATCCCCATCGAGAATCAGTAATGGTTCTTCCCAGGAAACGAACTTAAGTACTGATTTGTCTCAATATGCATTGGACTTTCTTAGTTTTACCTAATATTTCCAAAAAAAAACTAAAATTTCTATTAACAAAATTATTTATTCAGTAGTCATACAATCAAAACAAATTAACAAACATGATTAAAAAGATGTATATACAATTTTTATGTAAAAGCCACACACCTTATTTGGCATAGTAAATTTAAGTATGAATGACATATTTTATCTATGTCAATAAGAATATATCTGGTGGTTACAAGCCGTAGAAATCCATCTTTTTTGCACTTTACAACTTAAAAATAATCGCGTTTGTCGAAATGGATGTGTACGTCTGGAAATCCTTCTTTCGGTTTTAAAAGCAGTATTGTTTGAAAAAAAATATAAATAACTTGCTATTAAACTTGCTATTAAACTAGGCTATAGATTTAATTTTATTATGCCAACTAGAATATATCTGGTGGTAACAAGGTAGAAAGCCATCTTTTTTGCGCTTTAAAAAGTTAAAAATAATCGTGTTTAATATAGAAATCCTACTTTCAGTTTTAAAAGCAGTTATTCCTGTTTGAAAAATAATAAATTACTTGCTAACTAGGCTATAGATTTAAGATCAAATTTTGCACACTTTCAAATTGCATCTATATGTATTGATCAACATGTACTTTATTTCAAGGTGTGTAGCTTTAAGTACTCTTTAAGCATTAATCTGTAACTAAATCAATGCTTATATCACGATAATTATCAAAAACTTTATACAAAGCCAAAAAATGTACAAATATTACATGAACAGCCAATGGTATTTCATTAACCTACATGTAGTATGATGTACACGAACAACATATGTTCATATAAATGGTATGTATGTTAAACACCAGGACATGATATAATTGGGTCTTGGAAAAGAGTGAGCAATGAGCAAACTGTCCAAATTTGATTAATTGTCCCAAACAGAGAAACCGGAATGACCTGATCAAATATGTGAAAACTTTTAATTTTGTTAATTGCACGTTCCACGTGAATTCGCTTCAACAGATGCGGTTTGTCCTTCCAGCAGTCGAATAATGTAGGGATGGCTCCTGGTTTTAGATACCTCCGCTTAGCAAATCCAAATTCATCAAGACAGTCACGTTCAAAATGGAGAAAACAGACAACCGTATTGTGACTTATCTGAAAGAAAAAAAAAGAATAAATAAATATGTGTGCTTTTTTGAATCACATCAACACTATTTGTCTGACATGAAAATATATAGTACTTTACATGTTTTATTTTTCTTTATACAAAATCATTTAAAGTTTTACTGAAACCACTAACAACTGACCTTAAAATGTCTGTCTTCATCTCTTCGTATTTTATTCAACCAAACAGCTTGAACTGGATCATCTTCACTCAGCTGGAAATGCATGATAGCTGGGCTTTCCATGGCCTTCTAACAATCCGTAGCCAGTGGTGTGACATTTGGGCACACAGCAGATCCTGTTAGACTGAAATTTTATGAAGATCAACTAATAATATTAAAAAAATCAAGTGAATAACAACTTTACCAATTATTTGGGATCATTAAAATCAGTATAACAAAGTCCACAAACGTGGTTAACAAATAATAAGATGTGCTTTTATCCTATTGGTTAAGAATTTCATTTTATTTGTATTGATATTAATTATTATATGTCTATAAATGTTTTATTCCCAAATGTTATTTAAACAAATCAATTGACTAAACAATTTAATTTACCTTCGACTTCTTCTCGAGTGATACGGTAATGTCTTGAATCTGTTTTCCATCCGGTTTTGAGTCGAATACTGGTGTTGCTGTGTAAAACTGGACAGCATAGTCGTGGTCATTAATCTGTTGAACAAAATTCTGTTTCATAACATTCATGATAACTGATACATTGTACTTTACACGTTAATACACATTAGGCCAGGTATAGCTTAGTACAAGCTCTAATCAAACAAATAGCTTTTTAACAAACCATATGTTGCATTGGATGCCGTTGGCTTTCAATTTAAAAAAATGGTCAATTGGTACAAAAGCACGGTATGACTAAGACCAGTACGAGCGTCCTTTAGTTGCTTCAAAATATAAATGCCAAAGAGTGTTCATACTTTGACGAATACGAAATGTCCTTAGATAAAACAAGTCAATATTTCCACCTATTTAATCTATATCAACATTTCTGAACAGGATTTATTTCAGTAAAAAATCCTTCGTTTGAACGTTTCGTCCTCGCGAAAACATATAACAGACAAAAAAAATACCGCTGCTTTATCAGCATTATAAACCGAATATCAAAATTGCATAAGAAAATAATAAATTATTAATAATAAGGTCAGTACAAACCTTTTCGTTCATATTTTAAGTCCATTTACACCGTTGAAAACACACATTGTCAAACAGACATCTCTTTGTTTGCTTACAGTCGATAATCGGGTATCCCCGGATGACGTCATTCAGGGGAGGTAATTATAATCAGTTAATAACTGAAAGGGTGTATAGCTTTTTTGAAATGAACACAATCCATTCAAATTTATAAAACGTGTGTCTTAAAGCACGGGTCGAGATTTGTGAGCACTGTGGGTATACCCACATACCGGGTCCTCATATTTATGTTACAGAGATAACTTAGACAAAATAACACCAATATGTCTCTTTTTTTCGCAATTGGGTGCTGCACATGTACGTGTTGTGTTATGTGTATCTAATACTTTATGTATTTTCTTTAAATTATTGAGCAACAATTTTGCGGACATGACAGGCTTTTAATGCATAATGTCTTGTTGTGCGCCGGAATTGATTTATTTCCTAGGTCTAATTGATCCACAGTCGCCAATTTGTATTCCATATTTAATTGGATTGAGTTGTTTCAAGCTTTGAAAAAGCTACCGGTAGTTGCCCTGCTTTTTAGCCCATATGTTATCAACTTTTGAAATTGAGTTTCTTGGTCTTAAATCAATTGACCCCATACACACTCATGCACTGTGCAGGCAACCACTAAACCTGTAAGTTATTCATGATGTAAGATCTGACAGTGTATTGAACTCATTCTATTTGCAAGTCTGAAGACATTAAAGGGACCTTTTAACTTTGGTAAATGTACAAAATTAAACGATTTAATAATTTGAAGAGTTCTGTTTTTGTTGTTATATTTTTTCATACTACGAGGATTGCTTACAGTATATAAAGTTTAAATATATCTCTCATTGTATGAGAACGGATGGCCTCGTGGTCTAAACTATATAGACTTTGATTCCAGGGGTCAGTGGTTCGTGCCCAGTTCGGTAACTTTATTTGTTTCTTAAATGTTATTCTTGTTTTTTAATGGAGCTTTTAAGATCCAATGTTTACATTTATCAATTTTAAGCATTTAATAACAAACTGTGAAAAGGTCCCTTTTAGATGTTTACTAAAAATTCCACAAGGTAAAAATTGAGAACTCATTGGTTGATTAATTGATTTAAAAGTGATTTTGTGTATTTGCCTTGTCAGGGATGTGACTTTGAAGTTATTATCACTTTTATCTTAAAAAAAAAAATCACTATAAGAAAAGATAATTTAAGCTTCATTTTGGGAAAACTTGGCTTAATGCATATGTATTAATTGTCATCCCAGTACCAGAGATTCTTTTTATACGAAAAACACCTTAAAATCAGAAAGTGCCGTCCTTGATTACCGTGTGCGAATTGCACAGGCTAATCAGTGTGCACAGGCTAATCTGGGACACCATAAGTGTAGTAAAAGGTGACAATGTCCATGTCACAAGTGTAACATACAAATAATCGACATTGGGACATGGTAAAAATTAAAATTCTCTTTTTGATATATGCAGGTTAAACTGTATGTTACCTTATTGTTAAATTAGTCTTTAACATTAATTTAAGGCAAGATGTCTTGTAAATGTTAAGATATGTGACACATATGCTATTTACAGTAGTGTCTAACACTGGTTTCAAGTACAAATTCTGTTACATTTTATTCGGCACTGGTGTACCACATATTATCATTTTTCAGTGTCTTTGATATACTGAAGTAAAACAGTATGTAACGAAAGGGGATCTATTCTATGGAAAGAAACTCACTGCGCTACTCTTTGATAAAACTCAAACACATTACCACAATTTTTCAAAATGTTGATGACCTTAGCACTGTACTAAGGTTCTTTTACACATATTTATCTTTCATTATGTGTAAACCAAAACAAATACAACACTACTGTAAAACAATTGTTTATTTGTAATCTATTGGTCATAAAGATCCAATAAATCAACAAATCAAAATTTTAATTTACAACAATTACTTTTATATACACCAACTGAACAAACCTCAAATGCATACAGCTATAAAACATTTCGGCTGTTTTAATGGGACACTATAAATGCATACTGCTTGCTCATGATTAATTATCAAAAAGTAAGAGTTATATGGAAGTGTAGTAAAATGAAACTTTTATAACAAGATATAACAATTTTCAAAAATTCACATACAAATTTGTCATACTCATCAACTATTCTGTTGATATTGAAAAATAAATACCAAATACCCTTTATATGTTGCCAGTGGTTGCCCTAGGGGCATTTCCTTAACACAGTTTGTATGGAACCACAATAATATTTTATATACCAACATATTTAACCTTTGGGCCTCGTAGATTACCGTTACCTTTTCCCACTCAGAAGCAAAGTCAAAATGGCTATGTGCAAACAGCATAAAAACTCACAGTCTGTTCAGGTTTTACGCTTTTGCTTCTTATCAGTATCTAAGGATTGGAAATGAAGCCTTTAAACTTGAATTTAGTAAGAAAGGTCTTTTATTGAATTTAACTTTCTAATGGACTACAAATGCGTCAAAATACGTTTCTAAGTGGTAAATTGTTAAGAGAATTTTTGTTTGGCTATGTCAGTCTAAATAAATCATGTGAGTCCATGGACGTGGCCCTTTATTGTTCAAGATTTATTATTTGATGAAAATAAGTAGAGGGCCGATGTTCAATGTTACATAACAATTATAAAGCATCTAATAGTTGTAGTTACAGAGATGTGCCCATGCATATCAGAACGAACAAGGCATGCAAGTTTAAATGTACATTGAAAAGAGTAGGAGAGAGACAGACATATAGACAGACAGACATACAGATATATAGACACACAACATCCATGGTGATACCAGTATACATCCCTTTACTGAGAACAACTGAATTTATATAAAGGACTATATATGTGTATATATATATATATATATATATATATATATATATATATATATATATATATATATATATATATATATATATATATACTGCACAATTAAGCAAGATATAGCCCTTAACAAGGAGGCAAAATAATATTGCCCAGATAGTCTCAGAAAAAGTACTACCACATTTTCATGAGAACGTTAAGAGGTAAATAATAAATAAATATTTTTTTCAAGCATTTCCAAAATAAATCTAAATGAATACCAACCCATAGGACTCAAATACGACTTGTCAGAAACATATGACAGGTGCATCGGAGAATAAGTAAAACAGCCTTATTACTTGACCTAAGACATTAAATGAATGTCAACCTATTTAATATTTAGAACCACATAGACTGAGATCATAAAAATCAATTGTAATTCTGTTGCATTCGGTTTCCAAGATTAAGTAATTTTTAAACCTTAAAAAGCCAATAGTGGATAAAGAATTTGGAGACGTATAGGCGTATTAAATAAGGCCCATCAATTGCAAAACATTAATTACGCATTATCAGAACTGAGTACCTTAGAAGCTCAAGAAGCTTCTTTTATCTGTTCAACCAAATAAACTCAATTGACTTTTCATCATACATAAACACAATTTCAAAACCAGAGAGAAACTTTGTGTAAAAAATTCACCCTTTTATCAAAGCACTACATCTATGTGATAGCATTTACAATTTACAAAAAACAACATAAATATAACTAAAGTTGTATCTATTTAATAAATTCTTCAATATGAGGACGTGAGAATCTCTAGGTAAGGCTGAACTATACCAAAGATAGAGAATACTATGTTAGTGTGATTGTGTACTTAAATTTATCCCACGAGTGAAGAAAGGTTAACATGGTGAGGCTTGCCTAGCCTTGTAAGCCTTTCTGAGACGAGAGGGATAAATTTAAGTACACAATCACACTTACATAGTATTTTATTTATCCTACAAAATTATTAAAACAAGACTATTGCCAAGCAATAAATGTCCCCTACCGGCTCCACCATTGTCAGAATTTTTTTTGCCTTAGCAAACAGAATTTTTGACATAGGAACAAAATGAAATGACGTGCATAATGTCCATATTGCCATCTATCCATGTTTCAAGTTTCATGAAAAATATGAATTACTTTTAAAGTTATTGCAGGATCCAGAAAAGTGTGACGGACTGACAGACAGACAGACGGACAGACAGACAGACACACAGACAGACACACAGAGTGCAAACCTTAAGTCCCCTCCGGTGAAACCGGTAAGGGAAAAAAAAAGTAACCTTTTTTTCTGTTCATCATACCTCTACGTCCCCAATTTTAAAGAAACAAAAGGGCCTGAAAGGCCCAAGGTATCCCCCGCAACTTATGCTTTGTTTGAGGATGGGTGCAAATTGGACGGATGAACATAATGATAGATGGACGGACAGAGGACGATAACACAAAACTAAGACAAAGGAAGGTTCTTAAGCCTTCACAATTTATTTAGCAAGTTTCAAAGAAATCCGCCAAAGCCATTTGGCGTGCATCATCCTCTTATGCATATATATACTCATACCAAGTTTAAATGAAATCCGCCAAAGCACTTCCAAGATATGGCTCCGGACACAAAAGTGCCTATAGTAAAAAGAATTTTTTCAAGATACAAAGGGCCATAAGTCTGTTTTTAACAGATGGTGTACAATGCCTTTTGGCGTGCATCATCCTCTTATGCATATATATACTCATACCAAGTTTCAATGAAATACGCCAAAGAACTTCCAAGATATGGCTCCGGACACTAAAAAGCATTTTTCAAGATACAAAGGGCCATAAGTCTGTTTTTAACAGATGGTGTACAATGCCATTTGGTGTGCATCATCCTCTTATGCATATATATACTCATACCAAGTTTAAATTAAATCCACCGAAGAACTTCCAAGATATGGCTCCGGACACAAAAGTGCCGGACGGACGGACCGACCAAATCGCTATAAAGCTACAGTTTTAACGGGAAAGAATACGACTTTTGTTGTTTGACGTGTTAATAATGATGTCATTAGCACGCAGTTTAATATTTGTAAAAAATGTTTGTGTTGCATTTTGTGTTTAAACAAGGGCTGTTTGTAAAACATGCATGCCCCCGATATGGGCTGTCAGTTGTAGTGGCAGCCATTGTGTGAATACGTTTTTTGTCACTGTTACCTTGACCTTTGACCTAGTGGCCTGAAAATCAATAGGGGTCATCTGCCAATCATGATCAATGTACCTATGAAGTTTCATGATCCTAGGCCTAATTATTCTTGAGTTATCATCAGGAAACCATTTTACTGTTTCGAGTCACTGTGACCTTGACCTTTGACCTAGTGACCTGAAAATCAATAGGGGTCATCTGCCAGTCATGATCAATGTACCTATGAAGTTTAATGATCCTAGGCGTAAGCGTTCTTGAGTTATCATCCGGAAACCATTTTACTATTTCGAGTCACTGTGAACTTGACATTTGACCTAGTGAACTGAAAATCAATAGGGGTCATCTGCCAGTCATTATCAATGTACCTATGAAGTTTCATGATCCTAGGCGTAAGCATTCTTGAGTTATCATCCTGAAACCATTTTACTGTTTCGAGTCACTGTGACCTTGACCTTTGACCTAGTGACCTGAAAATCAATAGGGGTCATCTGCCAGTCATGATCAATGCTTCTATGAAGTTTCATGATCCTAGGCATAAGCATTCTTGAGTAATCATCCGGAAACCATTTTACTGTTTCGAGTCACTTTGACCTTTGACCTAGTGACCTGAAAATCAATAGGGGTCATCTGCCAGTCATGATCAATGTTCCTATGAAGTTTCATGATCCTAGGCGTAAGCATTCTTGAGTTATCATCCGGAAACCATTTTACTGTTTTGAGTCACTGTGACCTTTGACCTAGTGACCTGAAAATCAATAGGGGTCATCTGCCAGTCATTATCAATGTACTTATGAAGTTTCATGATCCTAGGCCTAAGCATTCTTGAGTTATCATCCGGAAACCATTTTACTATTTCGAGTCACTGTGACCTTGATCTTTGACCTAGTGACCTGAAAATCAATAGGGGTCATCTGCTAGTCATGATCAATGTACCTATGTCTTTAGTTATCATCCGGAAACCATCTGGTCGACGGACCGACAGACATGTGCAAAACAATATACCCCCTCTTCTTCGAAGGGGGGCATAAATATATTACATCTTGGTAACAAATTGTTTGTTTTGTACAATCTGATTCGATTTTACTAAAAATTAAAGGGGCCTTTTCACAGATTTTGGCATTTTTTTAACTTATTCATTAAATGCTTTATATTGATAAATGTAAACATTGGATCGTAAAAGCTCCAGTAAAAAATCAAGAAAAAAATTAAAAAAAGGAAAAGAACATTGCCCGCAGCAGGTTTCGAACCAGTGACCCCTGGAGTCCTGCCAGAGTCCTGAAATAAAAACGCTTTAGCCTACTGAGCTATTCCGCCTAGTACACATCTGTGTCGTATTTTATACCTTATATAAGCAATCTTCGTAGTTTCACAAAATTTAACGACAAAAACAGAACTCTCCAAATTATTCAATCGTTTCGCGTTGCAACGCTTTATAATTTTTAGGTTTTAAAATCGTCAAAAGATGCATATAATGGCTATATTAGAGCATGGTTAATGTTCAGTATTACTGTTTCCTCACAAATATCATAACTAAAACGAAAACTTACGAATCTGAAACAACTTTTTTCAATTTTGTCAATTTACCAAAGCGTGAAAAGATCCCTTTAATACTTTATAGTTGATTCCGAGTAATATGATCTTCCTCCACACATGACTAGGTGTGGGATAAACATAGGTGTGGGATAAACCTTTTCTTTTCTGTATGGGTCCTATTATGTTCTATAAAATCATTTAACTGTAGGATAAAAGCATGTACTGCAAGAGCTTAACAATTGAATGTTAAAAAGTAAACAATATGGGTGGGATGTGAACATGGTATTTTTCTTTCTTAATTGGTCCAGGATGTAATTCTTTTAGCAAACTAAGAGTAGGAACGAAACATGTACAAATAGAACTAAACACCTATGAAAAAAAATAAGTGTAGCAAGAGGAAATCAGAGAAATGATTCATTAGCAGAAGAAAACAACTGTTTCTCAAATTGACTGCAGCATGATAGTATTCTTGTGGTACGACAAATCAATTAAATGTGACATGAAAACTGTCAGAAAACATAAATTAAAATGGAGGTTTTAGTGTGTATTCTTGGGCTTTTGCAGGTTGCCAATAACCAAGCATATTTACATGTTTTTCCACATTTTATTGTGTCCAATCATATATTATTTTATAACAAGAGCACCGCCTTGCGGGTGCAGACCGCTCATCTGTTTTTCTTTTTAAAGGTGTAGGGACCTATCTCAATTTCAATCACAAAGGAGGGAGGGGTGGAGTGGAGAGGGGTGTATAGTGTGGGGGTTTGGTCATTTATTACATTATCTTCCAAAAATGCATAAAAAAGCAAACACAAATAAAAAAAAAAATTTTTGGGGGGGGGGATTCTTGGGTGGGATGGTTGGACAGTATTTAAAAAAATAAAATAATAATAATAATATAATAATAAAACCACTCAAAATGTGCAGCTTTATTAGAAGGCCGCTTTGAAATATTATTTTTTTGACCTTTGACCTTGAAGGATGACCTTGACCTTGAAGGATGACCTTGACCTTGAACTTCCACCACTCAAAATGTGCAGCTTCATGATAACGCCGCTTTGAAATGATTATTTTTTTGACCTTTGACCTTGAAGGATAACCTTGACCTTGAAGAATGACCTTGACCTTGAACTTCCACCACTCAAAATGTGCAGCTTCATGAGAACACCGCTTTGAAATTTATATTATTTTTTTTGACTTTGAAGGATGATCTTGACCTTGAACTTCCACCACTCAAAATGTGCAGCTTCATGATAATGCCGCTTTTAATTTTTTTATATTTTGTTTGACTTTTGACCTTGAAGGATGACCTTGACCTTGAAGGATGATCTTGACCTTGAACCTACACCACTCAAAATGTGCAGCTTCATGATAACGCCGCTTTGAATTTTTTTTTTACCTTGAAGGATGACCTTGACCTTGAAGAACGACCATGACCTTGAACTCCCATCACTTAAAATGTGCAGCTTCATCATAATGCCGCTTTGAAATTTTATGTTTGTTTTTTGACCTTTGACCTTGAAGGATGACCTTGACCTTGAAGGATGACCTTGAGCTTACACCACTCCAAATGTGCAGCTTCATGAGAACGCCGCTTTGATTTTTTTTTTGACCTTGAAGATGACCTTGACCTTCCACCACTCAAAATGTGCAGCTTCATGAGATACACATGCATGCCAAATATCAAGTTGCTATCTTCAATATTAAAAAAGTTATGGCCAATGTTAAAGTTTTTGGACGGACAGACGCCAAATATTTGACATTTGACCTTGAAGGATGACCTTCACATTCACCTTTCACCACTCAAAATGTTCAGCTCCATGCATACACATGCATGCTAAATATCAAGTTGCTATCTTCAATATTGAAAAAGTGATGGCCAATGTTAAAGTTTTCAGACGGACAGACACCATAAATTTGACATTTGACCTTGAAAGATGACCTTGACCTTTCACCACTCAAAATGTGCAGCTCCATGAGATACACATGCATGCCAAATATCAAGTTGCTATCTTAAAAAGTGAAAAAGTTATGGCCAATGTTAAAGTTTTTTGCGGACGGACAGACAGACTGACTGACATACTGAGGGACAGTTCAACTGCTATATGCAACTCTACAGGGGGCATACGAATTATTTTTTTGGGGTGAGGGGTGGGGTGTATAGTGTGAGGGTGTGGTGGTCATTTATAAGATGATCTTTAATAGAAAAAAAACAACAAGGGCTGTTTGTAAAACATGCATGCCCCCCATATGGGCTGTCCGTTGTAGTGGCAGCCATTGTGTGAATACGTTTTTTGTCACTGTGACCTTGACCTTTAACCTAGTGACCTGAAATTCAATAGGGGTCATCTGCGAAGTCATGATCAATGTACCTATGAAGTGTCATGATCCTAGGCAAAAGCATTCTTGAGTTATCATCCGAAAATCATTTTACTATTTCGGGTCACCGTGACCTTGACCTTTGACCTCGTGACCTCAAAATCAATAGGGGTCATCTGCGAGTCATGATCAATCTACCTGTGAAGTTTCATGATCCTAGGCATATGCGTTCTTGAGTTATCATCCGAAAACCATTTTACTATTTCGGGTCACCGTGACCTTGACCTTTGACCTAGTGACCTCAAAATCAATAGGGGTCATCTGCGAGTCATGATCAATCTACCCATGAAGTTTCATGATCCTAGGCGTATGCATTCTTGAGTTATCATCCGGAAACCATTTTACTATTTCGGGACACTGTGACCTTGACCTTTGACCTAGTGACCTCAAAATCAATAGGGGTCATCTGTGAGTCATGATCAATCTACCCATGAAGTTTCTTGATCCTAGGCGTATGCGTTCTTGAGTTATCATTTAAAAACCATTTTACTATTTCGGGTCACCGTGACCTTTGACCTAGTGACCTCAAAATCAATAGGGGTCATCTGCGAGTCATGATCAATGTACCTATGAAGTTTCATGATCCTAGGCCTAAGCTTTCTTGAGTTATCGTCTGACAACCACCTGGTGGACGGACCGACAGACCGACCAACATGAGCAAAGCAATATACCCACTCTTCTTCGAAGGGGGGGCATAATAATGGGGGGGATTGAGGGGGAATTCGGGGGGGGGGGGGGGGGGTGGGGGGGGGGGGGATGGTTTGGACGAAGTCAATTGTGGTTTGTCAGGTAAGAGTTGTTTTGTCAAAGTATCAATCGAATCTAATCATAAATAAAAAAGTTATGGAAATTTTAGCAAAATTTTATAATTTGACCTTGTGAGTCAAGGTCATTCAAAGGTCAAGGTAAAATTCAACTTGCCAGGTACAGTACCCTCATGATAACATGAAAGTTTTAAAGTTTAAAAGCAATAGCCTTGATACTATAGAAGTAAAGTGGATCTAAAAACAAAATGTAACCATATATTCAAAGTTACTTAGTCAACAAAGGGCCATAATTCCGTAAAAATGACAACCAGAGTTATGCAACTTGTCCTTTACTGTCCCCTTATGATAGTTTGCAAGTGTTCCAAGTATGAAAGCAATATCTATGATACTTTAGGGGTAAAGTGGACCAAAACACAAAACTTAACCAAATTTTAAAGTATAAAGGGCCCATAATTCCGTCAAAATGCCAGTCAGAGTTACATAACTTTGCCTGCACAGTCCCCTTACGATAGTTAGTAAGTGTTGCAAGTATGAAAGCAATAGCTTTGATACTTTAGGAAAAAAGTGGACCTAAACACAAAACTTAACCAAATTTTCAATTTTCTAAGTATAAAAAGGGCACATAATTCTGTCAAAATGCCAGTCAGAGTTACATAACTTTGCCTGCACAGTTCCCTTATGATAGTAAGTAAGTGTTGCAAGTATGAAAGCAATAGCTTTGATACTTTAGGAATAAAGTGGACCTAAACCCAAAACTTAACCAAATTTTCTAAGTATAAAAAGGGCACATAATTCTGTCAAAATGCACGCCAGAGTTATCTAGCTTTGCCTGCACAGTCCCCTCATGATAGTTAGTAAGTGTACCAAGTTTGACAGCAATAGCATTGATACTTTATGAGAAAAGTGTACCTAAACGCAAAACTTAACCGGACGCCGACGCCAAGGTGATGACAATAGCTCATAATTTTTTTTCAAAAAATAGATGAGCTAACAAGGGCTGTTTGTAAAACATGCATGCCCCCCATATGGGCTGTCCGTTGTAGTGGCAGCCATTGTGTGAATACGATTTTTGTCACTGTGACCTTGACCTTTGACCTAGTGACCTGAAAATCAATAGGGGTCATCTGCGGGTCACGATCAATGTACCTATGAAGTGTCATGATCCTAGGCAAAAGCGTTCTTGAGTTATCATCCGAAAATCATTTTACTACTTCGGGTCACCGTGACCTTGACCTTTGACCTCAAAATCAATAGGGGTCATCTGCAAGTCATGATCAATCTACCCATGAAGTTTCATGATCCTAGGCGTATGCGTTCTTGAGTTATCATTCAAAAACCATTTTACTATTTCTGGTCACGGTGACCTTGACCTTTGACCTAGTGACATCAAAATCAATAGGGGTCATCAGCGAGTCATGATCAATGTACCTATGAAGTTTCATGATCCTAGGCCCAAGCGTTCTTGAGTTATCGTCTGACAACCACCTGGTGGACGGACCGACAGACCGACATGAGCAAAGCAATATACCCCCTCTTCTTCGAAAGGGGGCATAAAAATGAGCAGCATTTTGGGGGAAACCAGGCTTTATGCATGTGCGTAAAGTATCATCCCAGATTAGCCTTTGCAGTTTATGACATTTAACTATTTTTTTAATTTTTTGTGTTACGGAGGTCTCTGCTTAACAAAATACAATTCAAGGCGGAAAATAGCTTGGACGGATTGCACACCCTTATCTAACAGCCGTTAATTACGCGCGCC
Source organism: Dreissena polymorpha (assembly GCF_020536995.1). NCBI lineage: Eukaryota > Metazoa > Mollusca > Bivalvia > Myida > Dreissenidae > Dreissena > Dreissena polymorpha. The sequence goes on along the minus strand of NC_068363.1, from coordinate 84,643,902 downwards.
ACCTCTTTTTTGAGATGCATTAATTAATGAGCCAATGCACTTTCCGAGATGGCGCTTCAGCCCGGATATTTTGTAATTTAATGGATAATGTATAGGGTGATTAGGTTTTATATGTTTTTTCAACATATTTTGCATTATTTTTAAAATCGAGCAATGTAGTGCGATTCAGCGAAGATTAATTCATGCAAAAATGTGCAGAAACATAAAATCTCAATCCGTTTAAAAATGTGAGAACCTTTTAAGTAGTGGCATGGTGGGGTTTTAAAAGCATTTCGATGAGTTTTTCCTGTGTGACGAGAAAATTTCCACCCAATTTATTGCTAACGGCATCAACCGATTGCGTACAACATACATTACTTGCTGCATGCACAAATATATTGGCTTCTTGCCGACTTAGTAGATCATTTTGCATTTTTCTAAAAGAGATGGAGCCAATGCTTAGGGGATGGCGCTTATGATAGGAGGTGGCGCCAATGCATGATGTATCAACTAACAGTCGTATCGCAATGACATTCTCACATGACGTACATTTGATAGATAATGTTATTTGTTATATTTGCTTTATTTTTCAACGTACATACGAAGGGCAAAATTTTTTAATAAATAAGATGTAGTTTTTTAAATATATAAGTGATCAACTCATTTAAGAAGTCACCAACATGAATACAACATATAGTGCGATATATAACAAAAATTTAAAACACTCAATAAAACCAATAACTTAATGTTCAACATTATCAAAATAATTCATCCATAGCAATATTTGTATAAAGTATGATAATTCACGAAATAAATATAAGATAATACTACTTCTTGAATTGATGATTTGTGGCCCTTAATCCAAATGCTTAATTTACTAAAAGACCAAGGTCAAAGAATCTTAATTAGGCTTATATATGTTTGTTTTTCCCACTATCAACTCTAAAATAATAATAATAAAATAGCTCAAACTTTTTCCGTTAACTTTTTGTATAATACATGTTAAATGCTGATATCTTACAAAGACTAAAATTTAAATCCAATATTCTCAAACTACTTTTTCTAATTAAAAAAGCACGTGACTCAAATGTGCTGAAGTAGTCAACTTACAAAAAATAATGTAAGCCCTGTAAATATAATAGAAACCATTACATAAAATATTTTACTTTAAAATAGCTATACATGTGCATTGGCGCCACCTCATAATCTTAGCGCCACCTCCTTGGCATTGGTTCCATCTCTTTTTGGAAAAATGCAAATTTATCTATTAGATCGACTAGAAGCCGATGTTGTTGTGCACTTATTAAATTGTACAGGTTCAAAGCAATTGCTTTATGTACTGAGTGATTTAATTGGCTCGGAATTTGCTCGTCACACAGGCAAAAAACATTGATTTGCTTTTACGAAATGTACCATGCCACAACTTATAAAGGTCCTCACGTTTCAAAATGGGTTGTGATTATATGTTTCTGTACATTTTTAGATGCATTTATAATTGCTGAATCGCACTACATTGGCCGATATTATAAAATAATGCGAAATTTGTTGAAAAACATATTTATCCTTACAGCCCTGTAAAATTATCCGTTAAATTTCAAAACATCCGCACCTGAGCGCCACCTCGGAAGTAGTATTGGCTCATTTATTAATATATCTCAAAAAGAGGTGGCGCGCGTGATTAACGGCCACGAATCTGAGACTATACTTTTCGCACATGCATAGACATAGGCCAGGTTTTCCCAGATTGAGTCTGCAGTATTTTTTGTCATACCTAAAGTGTCTTATTAACCAATAACAACCGTGTATCAGCGTAATTAAACATGCATGTAGTCAGTAGGTAGATCTGAGCATTTAAAAAAAAACTTCTCTAAATGGAAACTGTATTGAAAATGTTTTAAACTGTCATTTCAACACAAGTAGACCAAAGGTACCAGTAATGTATAACTCTTACATGAATTATGAAATTAATGCAAAATGTACTGTTCTTGCATTTTAAAGTTAAGTAGTGAAACCAATACATGTGATTGTCCATATATATTTGATCTATATTATAAACAAGATGTAATTGAGAAACACTATGCCCCCCAGCATGCCAAATATCAAGTTGCTATGAAGTGTATATTAAATGAGCAATTTTGACCAATATATTTGACCTTTGACCTGGAAGGATGACCTTGACCTTGAAGGATGACCTTGACCTTTCACCACTCAAAATGTGCAGCTCCATGAAATACGCATGTATGCCAAATATGAAGTTGCTATGTTCAATATTGCAAAAGTTATGGCAAATGTTTGACATGCTATGTACAATTGTTAAAAAAAGTTTAGGCATTTTTAAGTATATGACCTTGAAGGATGACCTTGACATGTCACTGATTAATATGTTCAGCTGTATGAGTAACACATGCCTGTCAAATATAAAGTTTTTGTATAAAGTGGTACTGACGTTTTGGCATATTTAAAATGAAAATTGACCTTTGTAAATGATCTTTGACCTTTCATGATGACCTTGACCTTAACATTGTACAAATCAAAATGTGCAGTTCCATATGCATTTGAGAAGTCGTTACTAAGTTATAGTGTATAGTAAATGAGCAATTTTGACCCATATATTTGACCTTTGACCTTGGAGGATGACCTTGACCTTTCACCACTCAAAATGTGCAGCTCCATGAGATACACATGCATGCCAAATATCAAGTTGCTATCTTCAATATTGCAAAAGTTATGGCAAATGTTAAAGTTTGATGCAAACCAACAAACCAACCAACAGACAGGGCAAAAACAATACTGGGGGACATAAAAAGATGACAAGTAAAGTTGCAAGGTACCTTCAGAGTGTTAACACATGTACCATTTTGGTAGATACATGTATTAGCTCCAAAAGATAGTTAAATTTGCAAAAATATTGTTTGACAGATTATATTTTAATAAGAGTTAAAGCATTGTTACTACAAACAATTCTAACAAGTAAAGGTCTATCAAGTCTTTGAAAAGACACGTTTAAGTTCATACATTCATAAACAACAACACACAAATGTCTTAAAAGTGAAAAAAGACAATTTCCAACATACATAGGTAGCACTTAATGAGTCACAATTAATCTGAGTTACAAAAGTATTGTCGTAAAAAACATGTTTAAAAAACTTTGAATTAATCTCGAAACCAGTTAAATGCATACACTAACATTTAACCCTTTCACACTATAAGAAACAAAGTGAAAATGGCTTTGTGCAAACAGTATAAAACCAGAACAGCTTGCGAATAAGTAACATTTTGTTCAGGTTTTATGCTGTTTGCTGCTCATCAATATCTAAGGTTTGGAGAAGAAGCCTTAAAAACTTGAATCTAGTAAGAAAGGCCTTTAATTAAATTAAACTTTCTAAGGCACTACACATGCTTCAAAATACATATCTAAGTGGTAAAGGGATAATCATCAACAATACTGTAATCACACAATAAACAATGAACATTGTCAATGACTAGCTGCTTCAGAAAAAACAATGAAATAATCATACACAAACATTACAGAAAATGGTGCTTTATTTACATATGTTACCAAATTACTCACTAAAGCGGTACATATTAACACAACTTCATATATATACAAAACAAGTCTTCAAACGTCTTATCGTATCTAAATGATTTTAAATCTCGCCCAAAGATGTGTCAGTCTTAAGTACTAAGAAGTACTTACTCAAACTGACTTAACACAGTCTCATGCTATAAACGATATGTAGTAGTAATCTGCATTCCAACAGTCATATGACTACAACAACATATTTCAGCAAGCCCCCCTCCAAAAAAAACCCCAACAACAACAGAGATCACAGAATGACGTGGTTGTGATGCCAATAAATTGGTAATTTAGTGAAGCATAACAAAATACTTTTAATAAGTGTACCAACATGCAGTAATAAATTTGCTGTACCACATCTCAGTACCTTTATTGGATGTACCTGTAATTGGTACATTCATCAGTGTACCAAAAATCAGTAATTTTATACATGTACAACAATTAAGTACATTAATGGATGTATCATAAATTAGGAACTTTATTGGTTATAACGTAAGAGGTAACTCAGTTTATCTATATGTTCTACATACATGTAGTTAAGTACTAGTTATGGAGTGTATAATCAAACTTAAACTCAAACAATTCCAACAAACCTTACACAAATTTCTTATTGCTCTCCTTATATTCCACATGACAATTATCTCAGCCACAAACCACATATAATATTATTCACTGTCTTCATACAAATGTATCGGAATAATCTCTACAACCAGCAGAGCTTGGTTCTATGAGGAATAGTGGATTTCACAGAATCGTCTCATGAAGTCAACCACTTTGCTTCGAACTTATATATACATAAACACATGTAATGTGTTTATGCTGCCTATAAGTTAACTCACAACCCAGGTTGTGTGTCACTTTCAGTTTGGTTTTTCGGAAATTCAATGATCCAAGCTGCATGATAAATCATAATAACCAAAATTGCTCCGTCAGGCTTTTTTTCTGAAATACAGACCATGAGCTATCAAGAACAATTATTTTATTATGTACGGTCGGCATTACTTTTTCCCACTCTTTTTCCTTAACTTTGTACCCAAACTGTTATCTTCTGTCGGTTCAAGAAGCCAGTTTAAAGCACGATTTCAAAGCCGTCGCCAATGACGACTCTTCCACCGCGACAATCTTGTTTCTATTTCTGGCATCGGTGACCATGGCATTCCATTCATCATTGCCCTGGAAACAACCAATGCCAATAAATGTTATAACAAGGCTATAGTATAACTGTTTTACGACCATTCAATATCTTAATAAGAAATGCTTTGTTCCAACCCATTTTGCAATAATTTTATTGCAAAAAGGATTGTAAGGATTGTATTGCAATGTGATTTTTCTTTTGCAATAAACTTTATTATGGAATAAAATCATCAATCATGTATTAATTAATTCAAATGGCTTGACACAATAAAAAGAAAGTTTCAAATTTTGTATTTAAATAACATTATTTAAACAAGAGGCCCCAAAAGGCCCTGGGTCGCTCACCTGAGAGACTAAGATGGAAAGAAACAAAGATTAAAAAACTTCAGCAAATATTGCAAATTATTGGTATGAGAAGACTGACTTTAAAAATAAGGTGTTCCAAAGTAAGCACAATAGGCCTATATAGAAAATTACCCCACCCACGCTGGTGGCCATGTTTTTAATACCCAAATTTTTTATAAATATATATATATAAGGAAAATGCTTCTTACATCCATATAGAGAAAACTGCCCCACCCCCTGGCGGCAATGTTTTTCCACTGATCACGACCATTTTCAAACTCATCCAATATATCAATGAAACCGATTTTTTGACCAAGTTTCATGATGATTGGCCAAAAAATGTGACTTTCGAGTGTTCACAAGCTTTTTTAGTATATAAATTAAAGGAAAATGACCCGCCCCCCCCCCCCCCCCCCCCCCCCCTTTGGCGGTCATGTTACTAGATGAACTCAACCGTCATATTTGAACTCAACCGTCGTATCCAGGAAAAAATCTTCTGACCAAATGTCATGAAGATTGGGCAAAAAATGTGTCTTCTAGACTGTTCACATGTTTTCTTATATACATATAGAGAAAACTGCCCCACCCCCTGGCGGCCATGTTTTTTTCACTGATCACGACTATTTCAAACTCAACCAAGATATCCATAAAACCAATGTGTTGACCAAGTTTCATGATGATTGGACAAAAAATGTTACTTCTAGAGTGTTCACAAGCTTTTTTTACTATATAAATATAAGGAAAAAGACCCCCCCTCCTGTTGGCCATGTTTTTTTACTGATCCGAACCATTTAAGAACTCAACCGTCGTATCAAGAAAAGAAATGTTCTGACCAAATTTCATAAAGATTGGGTGAAAAATGTGTCGTCTAGACTGTTCACATGTTTTCACTATATACATATAGAGAAAACTGCCCCATCCCCTGGCAGCAATGTTTGTCCACTGATCATGACCATTTTCAAAATCGTTCAAAATATCCACATAACCAATGTTTCGACCTAATAAATGATGATTAGGCAAAAAATGTGACTTCTAGAGTGTTCACAAGCTTCTTTACTATATAAATATAAGGAAAAAGACCCCACTCCCTGGTGGCCATGTTTTTTTACCGATTCGAACCATTTTCGAACTCAACTGTCATATCCAGGAAACAAATGTTCGGACCAAATTTCATGAAGATTGGGCAAAAAATGTGTCTTCTAGACTGTTCACATGTTTACACTATATACATATAGAGAAAACTGCCCCGCACCCTGGCAGCCATGTTTTTTCACTGATCATGACCATTATCGAACTCGTCCGAGATATCTGTAAAATCGATGTTTAGACAAAATTTCATGATGATTAGGCAAAAAATGTGACTTCTAGAGTGTTCACAAGCTTTTTTTACTATATAAACATATGGAAAAAGACCCCCCCCTCCCCCCTGGCGGCCATGTTTTTTTACCAATCCAAACCATTTTCGAACTCAACCGACGTATATAGGAAACAAATGTTCTGACCAAATTTCAGGAAGATTTGACCAAAAATGTGACTTCTAGAGTGTTCACATGTTTTCACTATATACATATAGAGAAAACTGCCCTGCCCCCTGGCGGCCATGTTTTTTCACCGATCTGAACCATTTTCGAACTCATCCAAGATATCAATCAAACCAATGTTTTGACCAAGTTTCATGATGATTGGGCAAAAATTGTGACTTCAAGAGTGTTCACAAGGATTCTCTATAGCCATATAAGTAATATTGCCCAGCCCCCTGGCGGCCATGTTTTTCAATGGACCCAAACCGTTTTTGAACTCAACCAACATATCATTAAGACAAACATTTTGACAAAGTTACATGAAGATTGGGCATCAAATGTGACTTCTACAGTGTTCACAAGGTTTTGTTTTTTTTACCTAGTGACCCAGTTTTTGACCCAGTTTCGAACTCGGTCGAGGAATCATTGGGACAAATGTTCTGACCAAGTTTCATGAAGATCGGACAATAAATGTGGCCTCTTGAGTGTTCACAAGGCAAATGTTGACGCTGCACGACGGACAAAAGGCGATCATAAAAGCTCACCATGAGCACAGCTCAGGTGAGCTAAAAACAGAACATGTATAGAAACTGATTTCAAGCAATTACATACTTGAGTGAAGAAAACACAAGTATGCAATAATTTTATTGCAAAATGTGTTGCAGTGTCTTATTGCAATTTGACATTTTTTTAATAAAATCCTGTTGTGCAATGAACCCATTTCGCAATAAACTCATCACACATGCACCAATTGATTTAAATTGATTTTAAATGCTGAAAAGACAGTTTTTAATGTCGTTTTACAGATTTTCTTTTGAAAAAAAGACAGAATCACAAGTTTCAACCAATAAAATAAAAGACAATGAAAGTGAGCAATATCATGAGTAAATGTGATAAAACCATACAGAATACATGTATGTACAGAGAATGATTTCATCCATTTTTGGACTTAGGTTAAGAAAATCCAGATATGCAATAATTAAATTGCAAAACGGGTCTTATTGCAATTTGACATATGTAAAACAATCCGTTTTGCAATAAACTAATCACATTCTAGTATTGACTCTTTTGAGCTCGAAATTAGCTGAAATCACTATATATGCACATTCTACATTGTTTTAACATATTTACAGTATCTATTCCATATTTTCATTGCCATTTATTTTTCTGTCAAAATTCCCACTTCTTTCTTATTTTGAAAAAAGAAAATTTATCTTAAATAGAGTCAAATCTCTTTTCAAAGTCCTGATCTGAGGCATAACTGTTCTGTTGTTCTTAAAGCTCAAAGCACAAAGTTCAAAGACGAATATAAACATTGTTTAGCATTTTGCTTAATTCTCTTGTTTCGAAATCACTCATTTCCATAAACAGAGAAAATGATTTACCTCTAGTGATTGGAAATGTCCAACAATATACATGGCATATTTAGCCCTAGTCAATGCCACATTCATACGCTTCCGACAGCCAACAAACCTGTCAAGAAGGCATAAATTAATAATATTGTATAAGAACTTTGTCACAAATGAGACAATCAACCCCACGCCTGTATGTCAGATATGTTCAAGGGAAATGTATCCTTTACCACCTAAAGTTACATATAATTAAAAACGTTTTCTTACTAAATACAAGTTTTAAAGGCTTCATTTCCAACCCTTAGTTACTGATGAGCGGCAAACAGCATAAAATCTGTTCTGGTTTTTTGCTGGCTGCAAAAGCCATTTTCATTTTGCTTCTAATGGGGGAAAGGGTTTAATCAGGTAAATGAAGATCACTGGGGATGAAAAGTGACTTCCTGATCTGCACTTTATGGTTAGGACATAATTAAAGTCTCATTTAAACTTCTTGAGAAATGTATAAAGAATTCGCTCCAAAAACAATGTGGATGACTTGACAAACCAACATAGTGACTCATATATAACTCGTCCATGAACGGGTTTAAAAAATCATCAAGCACAACATAATTTGTAATATGAGAAAATTGTAAACATATGATTCGTATACAACTTCAGAGAAATCTGTCCCTAGTTTTTATGTTTTTACTTTCTTTTCGATGAAATAGACAAAATACGGCTTGCTTTTACATTTAAACAAGGGCTGTTTGTAAAACATGCATGCCCCCCATATGGGCTGTCAGTTGTAGTGGCAGCCATTGTGTGAATATGTTTTTTGTCACTGTGACCTCGACCTTTGACCTAGTGACCTGAAAATCAATAGGGGTCATATGCCAGTCATGATCAATCTACCTATGAAGTTTCATGATCCTAGGCCTAACTATTCTTGTGTTATCATCAGGAAACCTTTTAACTGTTTTGAGCCACTGTGACCTTGACCTTTGACCTAGTGACCTAAAAATGTATATGGGTCATCTGCCAGTCATGATCAATGTACCTATGAAGTTTCAAGATCCTAGGCGTAAGCATTCTTGAGTTATCATCCGGAAACCATTTTACTATTTCGAGTCACTGTGACCTTGACCTTTGACCGAGTGACCTGAAAATCAATAGAGGTCATCTGCGAGTCATGATCAATATACCTATGAAGTTTCATGATCCTAGGCCTAAGCATTCTTGAGTTATCATCTGTAAACCATTTTACTATTTCGAGTCACTGTGACCTTGACCTTTGATCTAGTGACCTGAAAATCAATAGGGGTCATCTGCCAGTCATGATCAATGTCCCTATGAAGTTAAATGATCCTAGGCCTAAGCGCTTTTGAGTTATCATCTGGAAACCATCTGGTGGACGGAGGGACGGACCAACATGTGCAAAACAATATACCCCCTCTTCTTCGAGGGGGGGGGATAATAAAGCTCCACATAGTCTTTAATTATACAGTTCCAATCATTTCTTATTTTCATACGCAAGTACTCTTAACACCCTCTTGACTCATTGGTTGCATTGAAAACTTATAAGAACTGTTTCAAATTCACTTTTAAGTATAATGGTCTCTTACTCATGCAGAAAGAAAAGCCAAGGGACTCACCCAACATTCTTTCCAAGGTTGGCTCTGACACATGACATGATGATCACATGCTTCTCTCTACCTTGGAACCCGTCCACAGTGCAAACCTCTATAGTCTCCAGCCTCCTGTGGAAAGAATCAACAAATGAGCCACCCTATTGGAAAACTGGGTTTAATGCATGTGGGCACAAGCTTATCTGAGACAACACTTTCAGCCATATTGGATTTTTTTTAGAAGAGACTTCCTTTAATAAAACAAGAGATGTGTTTGTCAGAAACACTATGCCCCCTTTTGCACCGCTTTGAAGCCATAAATTTGACCTTTGACCTTGAAGGATGACCTTGACCTTTCACCACTCAAAATGTGCAGCTCCGTGAGATACACATGCATGCAAAATATCCAGTTGCTATCTTCAATACTCAAAAAGTTATGACAAAACTTCAACGAAGGTTAAAGTTTCAGGATGGAAAAAACAGAATATTTGACCTTTGACCTTGAAGGATGACCTTGACCTTGACTTTTTACCACTCAAAATGTGCAGCTCCATGAGATACACATGCATGCCAAATATCAAGTTGCTATCTTCAATATTAAAAAAGTTATCAAACTTAAACCAAGGTTTAAGTTTTGGGACACACACAATAACAGACAGGCCAAAAACAATATACCCCTGATATTTCGATCCGGGGGCATAAAAATTCCGTAAAAGCGGAATATGGCTACATTGATTAGCTTGCGATACTGACTTAATGACAGACTGACTCTAATAAACCCCCTTTCAACAACATCTATCTTCAGAATGACACCTGAAACTGCCACAAATACCCCAAATGCAGCATGTCCTACTATACAGCAAGTTGTAACAATCTTCAACTTTAAAAAAAGGCATCATTTAAGCGTGTTTTAATTTACGGTTTTAAAAACTGGTACAACATCAAATCAATAGAAACGATATATGCGCAGAAAAGTGTATGTCTCCAGACTGACAGATCAGCTGAGGTCAGAGCTGCAGGCAATTTACTCCCATGTACTTTGTTGTAGGGGAAACAATATATGATACCAGGACAGGTCAGACATGTGTCCATTTGGGTCAGTATATATAATTATATATATAGAACCCCTGGGGTGCCGGGATGAAGAAAGCATATGATCAAAATCAAAATGAAACTTGTGTACATTTGAATACAAAAACTTTTACCACTTAGTCAAAGTCAAATCCTCATTAATATTGATATTTTAATTTAATACGTCAATTAAATAAATGTGCATTATTCATTTACCACTGGTTTCCCACCTGTAGAAGAATTTGCAAGGAAACCACCTGTTATAATATCTGTGTTATCACAAAATATTTCTCACCACATAATTCAAATGATTTGTATCCAAATGTAAGGGATTTGGTTTGGGCTCTAAAGTACCTTCTTATGTGATATTGCCAGGGCTCTAAAGTACCATTTTAATGTGATATTGCCAAACACAAAGTTTCTGAACAAACAAATTTTCTATTGATTTTAAAAGATGCGTTTGATTGACAATTTGATTAATAACAACAGCTGTCAACAGACAGTGCCCTCGACTATTCAAAGTGCTTGACAGTATAACTTAAGCTATCATGGGGAAATTGTTCATATTCAATAAGGTCAAGGTTATATAGTCATATTCTATATTTAAACTGGAAGAGGACCATGATTGAAACATTTTGGTCGCTCATGTTTTAAAGAAGATGAGCATTTATAAAGGCATATTTCCACAATCTATTGAACATTTGTAAAGACATAAAACAAACTAATAAGATAGTAAGGTAATCATTTTGTCAGTTACGCAAGTTTTGAATGCTTAAGATTGTATTTGCTGAATTCCCATTTCTGCAAAAACTGAGAATGTAATGATTCTTGTCCAAAGTTCATGAAAATCTAATTTTTAGACAGAATATGATTTATATTTGCAATCATATTTCTGAGTTATATAAAAAATAAAACAAAGGACAAAATTTCACAAAACCAGGTTTTCAATTTGAAAAAAAAAGTATGATAAAGGGAGACAATTCAAAATGTGCATTGTAACCCCTCTTGTGTAAAATTCAAACTATTTTTACTCGTGGCGACCTAGATTTCAATTTGAAAATAAAAAAGTCAGATAAAGGGAGACAACTCAAAATGTGCATTGTTCCTGATTGTTCATAGTTACCCCCATTTTTCAAATTCAATTTAATTTTAGTCGTGGCGACCTTGACCTTGGAGATATTGACGTAATTCTTTCGCGGGACACACCGTCCGATGATGGTGAACAAATGTGCCAAATGATTCGAAAATCTCACAATGAATGACAGTTATGGCCTGGACAAGCTAATTTATGGCAATTTTTTACCTTTGAACTCAAAAAAGTGTCCTTGACCTTGGAGATATTGACGCAGGGGCGGCGAAATCTAAAAAAACTATACTTGTCCACGGACAACCATTTAGGAAATTTAACTTGTCCGTTGCTGATCTACACTTGTCCGTTAGTGTTTATATAAATTATAAACGCATCTATTGATTAATTAAAAATAATGTGGAATATATCAAAATGAGTATGATTTGCTTGTTTTGTTTATAGTTGTATTTCAATGGTACATTCATTATAGCAGTATATTATAAACAATATAAACACTTTCTAAAACTTTTAATCTTGCAAAGCTAGTGTTATTAAAACATGTGTTGAACATAAGTACATCGTAATTTTAACAAACTAAACTAGTCCAATATGTGGACCTCATCAAACTGAGACTGTGCACCGCTACTGGTAGCAATTTGATTATCATCAACTGGTAACAATTGAAAAACTGTGAGCCAAGTTTCTTGAAAAGTTTTGGTACGTTTACTTAGATCATATTTTTTTATCATAATCTTTCTTAGTTTATTTGGGAGGTGGACTGCTCAAAGCTTTCGGGTTTCAGCTGAGTTGTTGAAGATTTAAAAAAAAAAAAGTTCCATTTTTACCATTAAAGTCGTCTTAAATAACAAGGTAGACCGTGTTTTCATTATCTTAGTTTGATACTTTTTATTTTCGTCTGATTGTAAAAATAAAGAAACTTGTCTGTACACTTTCTAACAGTCGGGCCGAATGTTGAAAATGCGGCATGCTCCCTGTCTCTTATAGAATAAGGAGATCACTGCGCAGGAGAGTGCCCGTATTTTAACTTGATTGCTATGAAAATAGTACTGACAATGTTATCGCGTGTCAACATCCGGTTTTGTAAAACTTAGTTACGGCTTTAATACAATGTATTTTTTTGTAAACCTGGACCCAAGTTTTAAACGAGAGCACCGCCTTGCGGGTGCAGACCGCTCATCTATTTTCTTTTTAAAGGTGAAGGGACTATCATTTTCAATCACAAAGGAGGGAGGGGTGGAGTGAAGAAGGGTGTATAGTGTGGGGGTGTGGACATTTATTACAATATTTTCCAAAAATGCGAAAAAAAAATGCAACAAAAAGGAAAAAAAAATCAGGGGGGGGGGGGAGAGTTGGGGGGGGGGGGGGATTCTTGGGTGCGATGGTTGGACGGTATTTCAAACATAAAATAATGAAAATAAATGTTTGTTTTTTTTAACCGTTTCAAAAAAAAAGAAAATTGGGGGGGGGGGGGTGGGGGGGGGTATAGTGTGAGGGTGTGGTGGTCATTTGTGAGATGATCTTAAAAAAAAAAAAAAAAAAAAATAAGGGGGGGGGGGGGATTTGGGTGGGGGGAGGGGGGGGGGGTGGGTTGGGATTCTTGGGTGCGATGGTTGGACGATATTTCAAACATAAAATAATAAAACTAAATATTTGTGTTTTTTAACCGTTTCAAAAAAAAAATTGGGGGGGGGGGGGTATAGTGTGATGGTGGGGTGGTCATTTGTGAGATGATCTTAAAAAAAAAAAATAGGGGGGGGATTTGGGAGGGGGGGGGGGAGTGGGGGAGGGCACGGGGGATGGTTTAGGTGGAGTCTATTGTGGTTTGTCAGGTAAGAGTAGTTTTGTCAAAGTATCAATCAAATCTAATCATAAATAAAGAAGTAATGGCAATTTAAGCAAAATTTAATAATTTTTACCTTGAGAGTCAAGGTCATTCAAAGGTCAAGGTAAAATTCAACTTGCCAGGTACAGTAACCTCATGATAGCATGAAAGTATTTGAAGTTTGAAAGCAATAGCTTTGATAGTTAAGAAGTAAAGTGGATCGAAACACAAAATTTAACCATATATTCAAAGTTACTAAGTAAAAAAAGGGCCATAATTCCGTAAAAATGACAACCAGAGTTATGCAACTTGTCCTTTTACTGTACCCTTATGATAGTTTGCGAGTGTTCCAAGTATGAAAGCAATATCTATGATACTTAAGGGGTAAAGTGGACCAAAACACAAAACTTAACCAAATTTTCAATTTTCTAAGTAAAAAGGGCCCATAATTCCGTCCAAATGCCAGTCAGAGTTACATAACTTTGCCTGCACAGTCCCCTTATGATAGTTAATAAATGTTGCAAGTATGAAAGCAATAGCTTTGATACTGTAGGAATAAAGTGGACCTAAACACAAAACTTAACCAAATTTTCAATTTTCTAAGTATAAAAAGGGCCCATAATTCTGTCAAAATGTTAGTCAGAGTTACATTACTTTGCCTGCACAGTCCCCTTATGATAGTTAGTAAGTGTTGCAAGTATGAAGCAATAGCTTTGAAACTTACGGAATAAAATGGACCTAAACACAAAACTTAACCAAAATTTTCAATTTTCTAAGTATAAAAAGGGCACATAATTCTGTAAAAATGCACGCCAGAATTATCTAACTTTGCCTGCACAGTCCCCTCATGATAGTAAGTAAGTATACCAAGTTTGAATGCAATAGCATTGATACTTTATGAGAAAAGTGGACCTAAACGCAAAACTTAACCAAAATTTTCAATTTTCTAAGTATAAAAAGGGCACATAATTCTGTCAAATTGCACGCCAGAGTTAACTAACTTTGCCTGCCCAGTCCTCTCATGATAGTAAGTAAGTGTACCAAGTTTGAATGCAATAGCATTGATACTTTCTGAGAAAAGTGGACCTAAACGCAAAACTTAACCGGACGCCAACGCCGACGCCGACGCCAAGGTGATGACAATAGCTCATAATTTTTTTTTCAAAAAATAGATGAGCTAAAAACTTGTTGTCCACGGACATCTTAATTGAAAACAAGAGCACCGCATAACGGGTGCCAACGCTCGGCTGCGGATGCAGTTTTGAAGAGATGTGTTTGTCAGAAACACAATGCCCCCTACTGCGCGGCATTGAAATAACATTTCTATTTATCATTTGGCAGGTATAGAAATCATCTCCCTTTAAAAGTTATTACTTCCCTTGAATTTTGTCCAATCCAACCGGGCCCGGGGGGGGGGGGGGGGGGGGGGGTGGGGGGGGGTGGGGGGGGGGACTGGGGAGGGTCACTGACAACCAAGGCCTGTGGCTTAAAGGGGCCTTTTCACAGATTTTGGCATTTTTTTAACTTATTCATTAAATGCTTTATTTTGATAAATGTAAACATTGGATCGTAAAAGCTCCAGTAAAAAAACAAGAAAAAAATTAAAAAAGGAAAAGAACATTGCCCGGAGCAGGTTTCGAACCAGTGACCCCTGGAGTCCTGCCAGAGTCCTGAAGTAAAAACGCTTTAGCCTACTGAGCTATTCCGCCGAGTACACATTGTTGACGTATTTTATACCTCATATAAGCAATCTTCGTAGTTTCACAAAATTTTACGACAAAAACAGAACTCTCCAAATTATTCAATCGTTTCGCGTTGCAACGCTTTATAATTTTTAGGTTTTAAAATCGTCAAAAGATGCATATAATGGCTATATTAGAGCATGGTTAATGTTCAGTATTACTGTTTCCTCACAAATATCATAACTAAAACGAAAACTTACGAATCTGAAACAACTTTTTTTCAATTTCGTCAATTTACCAAAGCGTGAAAAGATCCCTTTAAAGAGATCATAGCCAGAGTGTTTTTTTTTCTTTTTCTGAAAATCATTGCCAGAGTTGATCATGTATCTATGGACATTAGTACATAGGTATGTAATGAACATCAAAGAAATTATAATTATATCATTAAAAAAAAACTTTGACAAATCAATCATTTGGGTTATAAATAATCAAAATAATAAATCTGTACATTAACTGTGAAAAGAACTTCAATTCTTGGTAAGGAAATATATAATATGAGATTTATAATTATATAAATTACTTCCCTTGAAAATAATTGTCTGTAACAAATCTCTATTTTTAGTAGCAAATAATTAAAAGCCACTACCATGACTGTAGATTCACCACTCAAAATGCATGAGATACACATGCATGCTAAATATATAATGTGGCTATGTTCAATATTGAATAATTTTCTCCCTTTTTAAAGCTTATTTCTTCCCTTTAATCTGTATCTCTTACCGTAGACCGTAAAGGATGACCTTGACCTTTTACCACAATGTGTTTGTCAGAAACACAATGCCGCCTACTGCGCCGCTTTGATTTATTTAACAAAAATATATTTGTGGGCAGGCCAGATAACTATGTCCATTTAAAGCTTATTACTTCCCATTACTTTGTTTTTTGCACCCTAGACCTTGAAGGATGATGTTCACCTTGAAATTTTACCACTCAAAATGTGCAGCTCCATGAGATACACATGCATGCCAAATATCAAGGTGCTATCTTCAATATTTAAAAAGTTATGGCCAATGTTAAGGTTTTAGCACAACGCCTACTGCGGGCCCCGGACGGCAGACGACGAGCTGGCTATGACAATAGCTCAGGTTTTCTCCGAAAACAGCCTCGCTAAAAATCTGTTGCCCAGATAAGTAAATGTACAACTTGGGAAACTCGGACATTTGATCTCGCTACCCCTGTCACGTAATTCTTTCGCGCGACACACCGTCTAATGATGGTGAACAAATGTGCCAAATGATTTTAAAATCTCACAATGAACGACAAAGTTATGGCCCGGACAAGCTTGTTCCGGCCGCCCGCTGACATTTCTTTCCTTTTTAGGAGTGGGGTGGGGGGATGTGAGTTGGGGTAGGTGGGGGTGGAGGGGGGGAAGGTATAATGTGGGGTGTGGTCATTTAAATGGGAAGTGGGGATTCCGAGGTGGGTGATGGTTTGGGTGGAGTCCATTGTGGTATGTCAGGTAAGTGTTGTTTTGTCAATGTATGCATCAAATCTGATCATAAATGTAGAAGTTATGGAAATTTTAGCAACATTTAATAATATGACTTTGAGAGTCAAGGTAATTCAAAGGTCAAGGACAAATTCAACTTGCCAGGTACAGTACCCTCATGATAATAAGAAAGTATTTGAAGTTTGAAAGCAATAGCCTTGATGCTTTAGAAGTAAAGTGGATCTAAACACAAAATTAAATCAAATTTCAAAGTTACTAAATAAAAAAAGGGCCATAATTTGTCAAAATGCCAACCAGCGTTATGCAACTTTTCCTGTTCAGTCCCCTTATGATAATTAGGGAGTGTTCCAATTCTGAAAGCAATAGCAATGATACTTTAGGAGTAAAGTGGACCAAAACATAAAACTTAACCAAATTTTCAATTTCCTATATATAAAAGGGGCCATAATCATGTCAAAATACCAGTCAGAAGTAACTTTGCCTGAAGAGTCCCCTTATTATAGTTTGTAAGTGTTGCATTGAAAGCAATAGTTTGATACTTATGGAATAAAGTGGACCTAAATACAAAACTTAACCAAATTTTCAATCATCTAAGTATAAAAAAAGGGAACATAATTCTTATAAAATGCTTGATACAGTTGTCTGCTCTTGTTTATAGATTTGGGTTATGTTGGTTAAGAAGTATCAAAATATGAAAGCAATATGTCAAGGGACATAGAAAATATAAGAGGTGGTACACAAACTTTAACATAGACAAGAGGGCCATGATGGCCCTGAATCGCTCACCTGACTCATTAAGATCAGATGAAAACTATGACCTCTATTGTCTACACAATGTTTTTCTATGATTTGACCTAGTGACCTAGTTCCTGACTCTAGATGAAACAAATACAATCCCAATCCAGATTTCATCAAGATAAACATTCTGACCACAGTTCATAAATATTGGATGAAAACTGTGACCTCTATTGTCAACACAAGGTTTTTCTATTTATTTGACCTAGATTTTTACCCCAGATGACCCAAATACAATCCCACCCAGATTTCATCAAGAATTCTGACCAAATTTCATAAAGGTTGGATGAAAACTGTGATCTCTAATGTCTACACAAGGTTTTTCTATTATTTGACCTAGTGACCTAGTTTTTGACCCCAGATGGCCCAAATAAAATCCCAACCCAGATTTCATCAAGATAAACATTCTGACTAAATTTCATAAAGATTGGATGAAAACTGTGACCTCTATTGTCTACAGAAGGTTGTTCTATTATTTGACCTAGTGACCTTGTTTTTGACCCCAGATGACCCAAATACAATCCCAAACCGGATTTCATCAAGATAAACATTTTGACCAAATTTCATCAAGATTGGATGCAAACTGTGACCTCTACTGTCTACACAAACAAATTGTTGACGGACGGACGCACGGACACACGCAGGCACGCACAACGGACGCCGGACATCACACGATCACATAAGCTCACCGTGTCACTTCATGACAGGTGACCTAAAAATATGTGTCGGAGATAAACATGAACAGTTGTGGTTAAAATCCCATAGAAACAAGGGCTGTTTGTAAAACATGCATGCCCCCCTATATGGGCTATAAGTTGTAGTAGCAGCCATTGTGTGAATACGTTTTTTGTCACTGTGAATGGTGGTGGTGGTGGTGGTGGTGGTGGTGGTGGTGGTGGTGGTGGTGGTGGTGGTGGTGGTGGTGTAGTAGTAGTAGTAGTAGTAGTAGTAGTAGTAGTAGTAGTAGTAGTAGTAGTAGTAGTAGTAGTAGTAGTAGTAGTAGTAGTAGTAGTAGTAGTAGTAGTAGTAGTAGTAGTAGTAGTAGTAGTAGTAGAAGTAGTAGTAGTAGTAGTAGTAGTAGTAGTAGAAGTAGTAGTAGTAGTAGTAGTAGTAGTAGAAGTAGTAGTAGTAGTAGTAGTAGTAGTAGTAGTGGTAGTAGTAGTAGTAGTAGTAGTAGTAGTGGTAAAAGTAGTAGTAGTAGTGGCAGTAGTAGTAGAAGTAGTAATGGTGGTGGTGGTGGTGGTGGTGGTGGTGGTGGTAGTAGTAGTAGTACTAGTAGTAGTAGTACTAGTAGTAGTAGTAGAAGTAGTAGTAGTAGAAGTAGTAGTAGTAGTAGTAGTAGTAGTAGTAGTAGTAGTAGTAGTAGTAGTAGTAGTAGTGGTAGTAGTAGTAGTAGTAGTGGTAGTAGTAGTAGAAGTAGTAGTAGTAGTAGTAGTAGTAGAAGTAGTAGTAGTAGTAGTAGTAGTAGTAGTAGTAGTAGTAGTAGTAGTAGTAGTAGTAGTAGTAGTAGCAGTAGCAGTAGCAGTAGCAGAAGCAGTAGCAGCATTACAAGACCAATACTTAAGAATGATCAAATGGGAAAAGTTAACCTAGCACTGGCAGTAAATATGTGGCTCATTTACAGGTCAGATTTGGAATCTCTGCTGTAAAATGAGATTTTGAATGAATTAAAGGGAGGCAAATCTGTAATAAAAAGAACATGCATAAACCGTAGTTGTTTCCCTTGTTTGAACCATGCTAAATCCTTACAAGTTTGGAAAGAATTGGATGAAAAATTTGGACTTTATTGCATAAACACCATTTTCTCAATTCAAGGGGAGGTAATTCTGTACTTCATGGACCAATAATGCTCATTTTTTGTAGGGTTCGTGTCCTCATTGATATAAAGACACTGTGCAAATTTGGAAAGGATCGGACAAAAAATGTGGAAGATTTTTGAAAGTTTTCACAAAATAGGCAAAAACGAATAAACATGCAAAGTTCAACGAGCTCCTGCGGCCATGTTTTTTGACGAATCAAATTTCTTTGAACAACTTTTTCAGGGGAGCCTTCAAAGGTCATCCCTGTGAAAATTTTTGAAAATCTGATGAGCGGTTTCTGACAAGAAGATTTTTTAAGGTTTTTACCATATATGGTCATGGCGGCCATCTTGGTTATGTGATCAAATTTTTTTTAACAATTCTTTTGTCCCATGACCTAGGGATGCTCCACATGAAATTTAGTTGAAATTGGCTCAATGGTTTAGTAGAAGAAGATGTTTACAAATTGTTTACAGACAGACAGACGGACGGACGGACGCCGGACGCTGAGTGATCACAATAGCTCACCCTGAGCTATCGCTCAGGTGAGCTAAAAATCTAAGTGAAAAAAGGGCCATAATTGTTACAAAATGCTTGATACAGTTGTCTGCTCTTGTTTATTGGTTGGGGTCATGTTGGTAAAGAAGTATGCAAAATATAAAAGCAATATGTCAAGGAACATAGGAAATATTTGGGGGTGGTACGCAAACTTTAACATTCCAACACTCATGGGAACGGGAACGCCGACGCCGGGGCAAGTAGGATAGCTCCACTATATATATTTCATATAAAATAGTCGAGCTAAAAAGGCCATAATTCTTACAAAATGATTGATACATTTGTCTGCTCTTGTTTATAAATTAAGGTCATGTTGGTAAAGAAGTATGCAAAATATATAAGCAATATGTCAAGGGACATAGAAAATATTTGAGGTGGTACACAAAACTTAACATTCCAACCCTCACACCGACGCCGGGGTGAGTAAGATAGCTCCACTATATATATATTTCTTATAATAGTTTAGCTAAAAATCTTTTAACAAAATTCTCAATCTCCAAAAAAGAGTTGTCTTCAGGGTGAAACAAAGGAGACTGTCATTTAAAAGGTTCTCGGAAAGAGATGTAACTGCTGCAAGAAGTTTTGTAATCACCTGTGTTTAAGCTTGTCACTTATCTCGTCTCGTTGCTTTGAGTAGGGGGCTATGATACCAATCATCTTCTCTGTGACCTTGCATTTGCTGTGCACTATACACCGACACAGCTCTGCTACAAACTCTGCCTCCATCTGATTGGACATAGATCTGTGGACATAGACAGTGACATACAAATTTAAAAATACTCTCAATCCTAAGCTTGGCAGACATAGGTGACAAGGGATCTTATTAAGTGTGTTTGTTTAATTGGACTTTTAGTTGTTTATAACCATATTTCAGTCATGTCACAACAGTCAGTTAACCCTTCCACTTAGATACGTATTTTGACGTATATGTGGCCCCTTAGAAAGTTAAATTTGATTAAAGACCTTTCTTACTAGACTCAAATTGTAAAGGCTTCATTTCCAACTTTGATTACTGATGAGCAGCAAACAGCAAAAAACCTGAACAGACTGCATGTTACTTACAGGCTGTTCTGGTTTTATGCTGTTTGCACATAGCCATTTTCACTTTGCATCTGAGTGGGAAAGGGTTGACCAACTCACATTTTTCCCGGAATATCTAGTTTTCAGTACTAAGTGCACACACTTAGGCTATTTACTGACCACTGCCTTACTTATTTCACAGGTAGGGGGAGAATGGCCGTTGAAAGAATTTCATAACCAATCCCAACACAAGCTATGTGGCCAGGCGGGTTTTGAACCCGTGATCGTCAAAATTTAGTTCTTCGCTCTTCCAACTGAGATAGCTGGTCCGGTTTATGCTAAGCTTAAAGTTCAACTTAAAAGTAAGAATTTTAAATTATATCATATTATATCCTCATATTGTGTTATCTCTAGTGTTAAAAGTAAGAATTTTAAATTATATCATATAATATCCTGATATTGTGTTATCTCTAGTGTTGGTAAAAGTTCGTGTTTTTGTTACTTGACTCAAGTAACTTGAGTATGGGGAGAATGCAACGTAAGTGTTGTGTTACCTTGAGTGTTGGGAGAAGAGTTCTTTCCCCTCCAAAATGTTGAAGAGCAGATAGGGAACCAGTGGGAAGGTTGAACGGTCCATCACACACCTAGGAACAAAACACAATATGACATAAAATCACAAACAAACTTCTTGAATCAATTATCTTGTAAGTTAACAAAGCTTTATCTCACTACTATCACACCATTACAGTTTTGTGTAAAAATCTGGGTGATCATAACTTTAAATATTTTATAAAAACAAGAGCTGTCATAGGACAGTGCGCTCGACTATTCGAGTGCTTGACAGTATAACGTAAGCCATCATGGGGAAATTGTTAAAATTATTCAATAAGATCAAGGTAATAGTTCAGGTATATTTTCCACAATCTATTGAACATTTGTAAAGACATAAAACAAACTAATAAGATTTTATTTCAAGTTTGATGGCAATAGCTTGAGAGGGAAGTTTGGACGGTCCTTCAAAAATAAAGTAAATATTGTTGTTGTTGTTTTTTAAACCATGTTTCAAAGAAAAAAATATTTTTTTGGGGGTTGGGTGTGGGTTGAGAGGGGGGAGGGGGGGGTATAATGTGGGGTGTAGTCATTTATTAGAAGATCTTTTGGGGGGGGCAGGGATTCTGGGTTGAGGCGTGGGGTTTTGTTTGGGTGGAATTCATTGTGGTATTCGGGTAAGTGTTGGTTTTTCAAAGTATGAATAAAATCTGATCATAAATAAAGAGGTTATGGCAATTTAACTAAAATTTATTATTTTGCCCATGAGAGTCAAGGTCATTCAAAGGTCAAGGTCAAATTGAACTTTCCAGGTACAGTACCTTCATGATAGTAAGAAAATATTTGTAGTTTGAAAGCAATAACTTTGATACTTTAGAAGTCGAGTGGATCTAAACACAAAATTTAACAAAATATTCAGTTACTAAGACAAAAAAGGGCCATAATTCTTACAAAATGCTTAATACAGTTGTCTGCTCTTGTACATAGATTGGGGTCATGTTTGTGAGTGTCCTTGCTGCAACTAGTTTAGTGGAATGTAACCGCTTATTATGTGCATGCGCTTTGATTGTTTTTTACATGCGTTTTTTCAGCCATTTAAAGGAAAGTTAGAGCAACAGACACAAAAAAACACTAAATTTTAAATGTTCAAATAACTACAATTTCAGCCAGCTTGGTCGCGTATCGAGGTATATACCGTATTTCCTCGATTATAAGACGGATTGACTATAAGACGAGACCCCAACTTTAGGTCCAGATTGGCTGTATTTTGCGTAGACTCGCTTATAAGACGGGGCAATTTTTTAAAGACGAAAATTGGTAAAATTTCAATAGTCAAAATTTGTTGGTCGGCCATTTTGTAAGTAAGTACAATACACCAAGTAAGCTCGTTATCGGATTCGTTCCCTGATTCACGTCATCCTATTTTCAATACAGAGTGTATGATTATGTATATTCATATATTACATTCTTTTTTTTCAGGTACCGGTACTTGACGTACTATATGTTTATAATTACTGACAAACGACGTACAGCTCAGAGTGAACAAAGAAACTACAACAACAACAACAACAAGACAGAATTTGTTTTAGATTGATTATATTTGTAGTTGATGTCATACGACGCTCTCTTCCTCTTCGTGGACATCTTCTTTTAACGTTATTATCAATAGAATACAATGAAATACTTGGGAAATTAATGACGATTATGATTATCAGCGCGTTATATCTCTGATTGTTTGATTGCTGTCTGTATGTTTGAAACCAATCATATTTCTCAATAATTAATGTATGCATCAGATTGGCCAATCAAATACCACGTATGTCATTTAAACTTGATTAGTGTAGGAGGTATAATGCCATCTGTGTCCATTAAACACCCAATTAACGGCTTAATAAACAAGAGTATTGTCTGACAATTAGTTGCTAGCTGTTTGTAGCACCAAGCTATCTGTAGGGGGTCTGTTAGGGGTCAATACTATCTCGAATTGTATCAATAAAACTGCCAATTAACGGCTAGATAACGGTTGCACATGTTGATAGTCAGTCGGCAATAAACAAACTGTCATCTATGACAATAGTGTTTGCACAACAATTGCAGTTTAATTGGAAACAAATAGGTGTTTTATTTAGAAAAATAAAGATACAGATAATAAAGCATGACGTACATTTACCCTGCATTCCCTGAAAATAGAACAAAATATGCAAAACATTATTTATTATAATGAAATAGATAGACGATATATTTATATAAATTTAAGAAACGTTAATTGTTTCCAACCGATTTATTCAAAATGACATAAGCGATCTAACGCTGATTCTTCACCGCCACAGTAGCAACGATCCGCAGTAAATATTTTGCTGCAAATAGAAAATAATAGAATAATAACAACAGTATTTGTACACATTTGCTTTAATAAATTTTTATGTTTAATTTTTATTCGATTTTAAACTCGCGAGTATTCCAAACAGACATATCATTTATAATATATCATAACATAAGGATGTAAGCGGCAAATCACGTATCTAAACGAAAGTAGTTTCTTTTCTTCATCAGAAATACGGTTATCACTTCACAAAAATTGGTAAAGAAACTTATTTTTTTTCGTAGACTGCGCTTATAAGACGACCCCCCCACTTTAGGCCTTAAAAAATCGGGAAAAAAACCCGTCTTATAATCGAGGAAATACGGTACATAGTAATGCACTTGCATATAAACTTTCAAGATCTTATGAAACCTGTAGATGATGATTTTCTGCGTTTATTTACAACTTCTATTGTCTAAAATTGCATTGTGTTTTTATTTTTATTTTTTTACTGTTACCAAAGTGTTGATTGTTGAATTTCTAATGATGTTTAGGTGAAATACGTGTGTTTTGGACATATTAGATATAGCATGTTTTGTTCTTAATGTGCATATACAAGGGATTATTTACGAGGGCTTTGTGTAACGATTCTGCATGTATTTTTCTTAAAGTGTATTTTCAAGGGAGACAAAAGTTGTTGAACAAAAGTTTCAAATCAGCAGAATTAACTCCCATGTTTTACGAGCTTAATTCAAATGCTATGTATACCATTAATACTGTTTTAGCTGTGACAGATCTATGATACTGTTTCTTTGGTTGTGTGCATAATATAGTCTTGTCTTTTATAATTTGTGCTAATTAAGATTGGTGGTCTTGATGCTCTAAACTACTACTTGTTTGCAATATAAATAGTGTTACGGCACTATTGCATTCAAAGAACGTACAGTCATGTGAGAATGGTCTGTCGCTGCTAAACAAGGGTTTGAATTTGAATAATTCTCACTTTAGTCCATCTAGTTTTTCAATTTGTATGATATTCAGTCTTTTATAATACTTTACTGTAAGTATAGGTTGTACGAGTTGTATTAAGAATATCTTATTGTTTGATTTCAGTTTTTACGGTTTACAATGAAACATTGAAAGGCAATGAATAAATATAAACATCAGTATTAAACCAGTTATTTCTCATTATATGACCAAGTGAGCGCTGATTATGTTGGTAATTTTTTTTGCAAAATATGAAAGCAATATGTCAACGGACATTGAAAATATTTGAGGTGGTACGCACTTTAACATAGATTTATCAATAATATGCATATTCTAAATGGAACAAGCAAATTCATAGAATTGATATCCTCCGCCAATATGCTTCTGGACACAAGTGTTATATTTGACACTCAGTTAAAAAGCATTTTTTTTTTAATACAAAGGGCAATAACTCTGTTAATAACAGATGGTGTAAAATACCATTTGGCGTGCATCATCCTAATTTCCATATATATATACACATACCAAGTTTCTATGAAATCCGCCAAAGCACTTCCAGATATGGCTCCGGACACAAAAGTGCCGGACAGAAGGACGGACGGACGGACAACGCCAAAACAATATCCCTTCGCCTATGGGGGGGGGGGGATAAAAGGGCCATAATTCTTACAAAATTTACAAAATGCTTGATACAGTTGTCTGCTCTTGTTTATAGATTGGGGTCATTGTGGTAAAGAAGTTTGCGAAATATGAAAGCAATATGTCAAGGGACATTGAAAATATTTGAGGTGGTACACAAACTTTAACATAGATTTATCAAGAATATGCATATTCTAAGTGGAAAAAGGCCATAATTCTTACAAAATGCTTGATACAATTGTCTGCTCTTGTTTATAGATTGGGGCCATGTTGGTAAAGAAGCATGCAAAATATAAAAGCAATATGTCAAGGGACATAGGAAATATTTGAGGTGGTACGCAAACTTTAACATTCCAACTCTCACGCACACGGGAACGCCGATGCATGGGGTGAGTAGGATAGCTCTACTATATATATTTCATATAAAATAGTCGAGCTAATAAATAAACTGCACTGTTTACGAAATTCCTGTCCAGAGAACAGTATCAAAAAGAGATTTCACTTCAATTACATGGAATCTCATGCAACAATTTAGGGGCATTTTTATGTTAATTATGAAAGTAACTAATTTTTCCTTAGATCAGAACAATTTTATTTATATACGTTATTCTGAGTGTTAAGTCTGAATCGGTTCGATGCGCTGGTCAGTGGAATAAAGACACATACCACTCAAAGAACTGTTCATTGAAAATGTATTCTGCTTTTTAACACAACACTTCAAGTCTAAAATACATTTTAACTAAACAAAGATATATACGAGACGTCCATACGGTTGATCCCTTAAGAAACAAGAGGCCCTGCTCTACTGCTATAAACACTGTGCAAGTTTGGAAAAAATAAGATGGAAACTGTGTAATTAATCGCGCAAAAAAGGAGAATTTTCTCAAATTCAAGTGGATATTATTGTGTACTAATTTCTCCGATACTGCTCATATTCAATAGGGTTCAAGTCCTCATTGATATAAAGATACTGTGCAAATTTGGAAATAATTGGATGAAAACTGTGGAATTAATTGCGTAAACAAGCAGGATTTCAAAATTTTCTCATATTCAAGGGGAAGTCATTCTAGACTTATATATTTCTCTTTTTAAAAAAGGGTTTGAGTCCTCATTGATACAAAGACACTGTGCAAGTTTGCCAAGAATTGGATGAAAATTATGGACTTTTATCACATAAAAAAACTGAATTTTCATTTTTTTCTCAAATTCAAGGGGAGATAATTCTTGACTTATAACTCCTATATTTCTCATTTTCAATAGGGTTTGACTCATCATTCAGATAAAGACACTGTGCAAGTTGGGAAATGATTGGATGAAAACTGTGGACTTTATTGCGTAAACAAACCTTTATCAACAATTGTCTCAAATTCAAGGGGATATAAATCTGGACTTTTTACTCTGATGTAATCCATTTTCAATAGGGTTCGAGTCCTCAGTAATATAAAGACACTGAACAAGTTTGAAAAGAATCGGATGAAAACTGTGGACTTAATCGCGTAAACAAGAAAAAGTCTAACGCACGCACACACGGACGACGGCAACCACGCCATGACATAAGCTCTTCAGGCCTTTGGCCAGTAGAGCTAAAAACTATAATGTGTAATGCTCTTTCTGGCATGCTAGCTTCTACTCAACTACCCATACACAAGTGGTACAAAAAATAAATAAACACTCATATGTAATTGGTAAATAATTTAATGGATACATTCATATCTGTCAACTTAATGTATGTCTAAATAGTGGGCTGAGGATATAAAATGGACATTAAACATATGTATGGAGTGTTTGTCCACATGGGTAACATAGACATTTGAATAAGAGTTTATAGTTATGATAATGACCCTCCATCACTCCAGATGGACATTAACAAGAAATAAATTGTGTTCATTAATTGAGATTATAATGAACCTGGGTGTGTTATGGAGAACATTCCGATACTTTCTGTCAATTACACAATAATCAGATAAACATGGGTGGTTGAAAATTCAATGCAATTAATGTTTCATAGAAAGATCCATAAATAAATATTTTGAATGATACAACTTGGCTGCTAATGTATTATGGGAAAATAACAGGCACTTTGTAATGTATAAGATATGTTATGGATATGAATTGTTCAACTGATGCAATCATGTTGCTTTTCTTAAGTTAATTTAGTTTATACCATCACAAGTTCAATGTATATTCATACTGCTGATTTGAAATCTTGTAAACACTGTTAAAGTATTACGTAACAGGTAATTAAATATTTAATAATGTGTCAGTGAAAATCTAAGATAGGATTATTGAATATCTTAGAATGGGTTAGTGAATAGATATGAATAGGTAAGTGAATATCTAAGAATGGGTAAGTGAATAGATATGAATAGGTAAGTGAATATCTAAGAATGGGTAAGTGAATAGATATGAATGGGAAAGTAAATATCTAACATGGGCTGTTTGTAAAACATGCATGCCCCCCCATATGGGCTGTCAGTTGTATTGGCAGCCATAGTGTGAATACGTTTTTTGTCACTATGACCTTGAATTTTGACCTAGAGACCTGAAAATCAATACGGCTCATCTGCCAGTCATGATAAATGTACCTATGAAGTTTCATCATGATCCTAGGCCTTATTATTCTTTAGTTATCATCAGGAAACCATTTTACTGTTTTGACTTACTGTGACCTTGACCATTGACCTAGTTACCTGAAAATTAATAGTGGTCATCTGCCAGTCATGATCAATGTACCTATGAAGTTTAATGATCCTAGGCGTAAGCATTCTTGAGTTATCATCCGGAAACCATTTACTATTTCGAGTCACTGTGACCTTGACCTTTGACCTAGTGAACTGAAAATCAATAGGGGTCATCTGCCAGTCATGATCAATGTTCCTATGACGTTTCATGAACATAGGCGTAAGCTTTCTTGAGTTATCATCCGGAAACCATTTTACTGTTTCAAGTCACTGTGACCTTGACCTTTGACCTAGTGACCTGAAAATCAATAGGGGTCATTTTCTAGTCATGATCAATGTACCTATGAAGTTTCATGATCCTAGGCATAGCTATTCTTGAGTTATCATCCGGAAACAATTTTGATGTTTCGAGTCACTGTGACCTTGACCTTTGACCTAGTGAACTGAAAATCAATAGGGATCATCTGCCAATCATGATCAATGTCCCCATGAAGTTTCATGATCCTAGGCGTAGCCATTCTTGAGTTATCATCCGGAAACCATTTTACTATTTTGAGTCACTGTGACCTTGACCTAGTGACCTGAAAATCAATAGGGGTCATCTGCCAGTCATGATCAATGTACCTATGAAGTTTCATGATCCTAGGCCTAAGCATTCTTGAGTTATCATCCGGAAACTATCTGGTGGACGGACGAACCGACCGACCGACCAACAGACCAGCATGTTCCAAACAATATACCCCCTCTTCTTCAAAGGGGGGCATAATAATGGGTATGTGAATAGATATTAATGTGTAAGTGAATATCTACGAATGGGTATGTGAATAGATTTGAATGGGTAAGTGAATAGATATGAACGGAAAAGTGAATATCTAAGAATGCATTGGTGATCAGAGCTACAGATAAGCTGCGTATTTGCGTAAATACGCAATAAAAAATAGGTGGATACGCAATTTTTTCAAATCTGTGCGCACCGGTACGCAAAATAAATCGCTGATACCCGATTCGAGCCGCCTTCTATGCGTAATGAAAAATCCCGTTTTGTTTTGGCCGTTTTGAATCGAGTCTTAATCGAAAAGCGCTTGTTTTTATCTGGTAACGTATTTACCAATCGTTTAGATGATAACAAATGCGAGTCAAACAAAATGGCTTCTCGAGGCAAACGAAAAAGTTGTGCAAAAAATTACAAAAACATTAAGATTCCTTTGTCGTGGTAAATCAATCTAAATATAAAACAATTGCAAAGGGCATAGTTGATGACTATAATGAATTTTGTTTGGGGCATTTTCGGTCAAAATACACTATATTATACTACCACAATACCGTTCCAAACCCCTATGATGGGGTGTGTTGGGTTTCTTAAACAAAAGTACTGGCCCGTATTATTGGAACAAAAACAAGTAGAAACACATTCAATGAGTGGGTTGAGAAATTCCCTTGTCTTCAGATTGTTGAATCTGATAGCAGAAAGATGGAACAACCTATACTGCGATTGAATACATAACAGTGACTTTATGTAGGTACGGCTTTGAGAAGCTAAATTCACGTTTTATTGCAAATACCCAATTCACTTGTTTGTTTTGGTACAAATACCCAATTATTTTTTTATATGGGCGGGCATCATACTTTTGGATACCCCATCACGTTTTCCATTACCCAATTCATTCTTATTTTGAAGGGTATTACCCAATTACCCCAAAAAGCTTATCTGCAGCTCTGTTGGTGATGCATTTAAAAGTAGGTCTTGACAATCTGAGAATGGGTAAGTAAATATACAAGAATTGGTAAGAACTCTAAGAATGGGTAAATAAATATCAAGAATGGGTAAGTGAATATCTAAGAATGGGCTAGTGAATATCTAAGAATGGGTAAGTGACCATGTTAGAATATGTTAATAAATATGAGCCTGTGATTTCTACTTGTCATTCCTGATCCTCCCAGTGTATATGTATTGGTTGGGGAAGAAGGCTATCTCAGGATCCATCCTGTACTGAACGTCCAGTAGAATCACTGGGCTGCTGTCCTTGTCCTTGAAATGACCGTCCAGTCTCTCAAACAAGGACATGTTGAATTTCATATCCAAGGCAGTCTGTAGAGGAAATAGAATAGGTTTAAAACATGGAAATGGCGTATGAGATTCATGAAGGGAATAAACAAACATAAACTGCAGACATGGTTATATTACGGCCTTTGACATTTTTGTTCACAAGCTTTACATAGGTACAAGGCTGAATTATTGAAAATGCCTAGATTAGCATAAAGTCTTCATCAAATGCTATGGATGATGTAAAAATTGTTTTGAATAAATTGCAACTCGCTACTTATGTGACATATGTTTCAATTTGTGATATCATCAGGCATTATCCCTTTAACTTGTGCAATGGAGATGACAGACCTGTGACAGGACAGTTGGAGGCAGCTGCTCTGGATCGCCAACAAGGACAAGCTTGGTGCTGCCATACTGCAGGGGGATCAACGTGTCCAGCTCTATAGCCTGAGTGGCCTGAAACAGAGCAGACACAACGCTGTAATGTGGATTGAGACACCTTGTCCTCAACAACAAACACAGAAAAATGACTCATCCCTTCTCATCCATAATCATACAAACTGAACCAAAACTAATCTCACCCACAATAATACACACTGAGCCTGGACTCACCTCATCCACAATGATGCACGTGAATGCCAGCTTGTCCTGTCCTGCATGGACACTGAATAGACTCTTAACTGCCTGGCTTCCCATGCTGCTGAGCGTCCCTGCCACCACGTGGGCACCCATGATGAGGCGATGTCGCACTTCACGCTCCTTTCTAGGATCGATAGGTGTCTTAGACTGTAATTTAAATGGCAATATTGTTTCAATTAGATTGGGCAAAAAGTGTGACTTCTAGAGTATAAACAAAATTTAAATATGACCACACAAAGATAATTGCCTAACCCCGGGCGGCCATGTTTTACGACCGGAATCTTTATCAAACATGGCCGAGCTATGATTGGGACAAATGTTCTGAGCAAAATTCATTGATATTGGGTTATACAAGTAACCTCTAGGATTATTCACAAAGTGTCAATATAGCCATTTAAAAACAGCTGCTCCAACTAAGCCGAGATATCATTAGAAGACATGTTCAGACCGAGTTTTATGAGGATTAGGCAATAAATATGAGATTAAATTAGAGCGTTTAAGGATTAATGTTGAAGACGCACAACAGACCTAGAATATTGGACCAAAAGTGATCATAAAAGCACACCATGGACACGTTTTGCTCAGGTGAACTAAATAGAATAGAAGCCAAACATGGAATGTCAGATAATTTCTATCTAAAGAAAGAATGCTTCTTGACGTTGCTTACGGTGTCAATTGCACACTTGCTGTCTATAACATGTTTCTCTTTCTCCAACTTCTTCAGGTCGTTCTTCAATTTCATTTTCTAAAACAGCAAAGAAGAGTATGTGACTCAAACCTTAGTCCATCTTCACAATATACTGTATGAACTTAACAACTCATATTCCAGTTTCATCTTCTAAAATAGTGACAATTTGCCACTTAAACATTAAAAATATAACTTTACACAATCTTCACTTTTTTCTGCCTTAAATGGGTTGGGATGCTTACATTTTAGGATCTTACTGATATGAAATCTATTTGTTAGGGTGCTAGGCAGACTAACCTGCATCTGATCTTGTTTAGCTGCGAGCTGTTTCTTGAGCGTGCCTATCTTGGTGTCAAGGGTGTGGCGCTCGCCTTGAATGCTGGCTGGCAACTGACTCAGACGCTGCTCCACAAGCTCTGAAAGTCGGGAAAATGTGAAGCCTATACCACTCTTCTGTGCTTAATTTATGTCAAACTCATTTATTTAATTTCAATTGCATCAGTAGGCTGAGGTGCTCTTGTGTCATTCACTAGGTGAAAGCAGTACTTGATGACTTAAACAAAGATCATGTGAAATCCAAACCCGATATGTGCCTACATGACCTTTTGGAATGTTCACTTATTGATATTTTCTGTAAACTAGGACAAATTGGAGTCCTTGTTGAAGTAATAATATCTCTTTTGTTTTAAAATAGTCAAAATTAAAAACCCTTTACTTTGTATAAAACCCCAGTCATTTTGGATTTATAAAGGTATTTTAAGTATTTACCACTCATTTTTTTCCAATAATACATACCAGTACTCAGTTTAAAGTAATAAACACTAATTTTTATGGAAAAAAAAACAACAGAAAAAGTAGTGTACGTACATGAGGAAACACTGAACACTAGTAAACAATTGACGTTTTCTAAAATCTTGATATTGACCATTTTGATTAATATGAAAGCCATACATGCTCATGTGATTATTTATATTGTTTATATAGATTGTTTACCCTTTTCAACAGTATTGTAGTCAAAGCATTTATCATACATGCACTTTTTATGAGTTAAGTGGTTAACCAATAGTAAGTGCACATACTCATGCTGGTATCTGACAACTGACCCACTTGAAACTGAGTCAGGAGAACTAGGGCAATAGATTCCCACGCAAGCTATTCAGCAGGGCTTGGCATGCAACCAGCAATCCTGGGATTTGTACTCAAGGGCTCTAACAACTGTCTCACCTTTATGAATTGCCTTGTTGACCTGTGTGTCTAGCAGCAGATCCTTAATATCAGGGCTGCAATGTTTGCCCAGGCGGATTATCCGGATTGGATCACAGGACCCAGATTGTGAACCTGTCAACACAAACTCACCAAAATAAAATTTTAAGTATTTAAGTGAATCCTGTTGAAATAAGATTTTATATTGTTAAGATTGTTTTGCCATTTCAATCCATTTCAAACAACATATAAATGTTTTTGTGTATCATGCGTTAAAAAAGAATAGTTCAGCAGTAAACTAATATAAGGTGTACATGGTGGAAAATTAAAAAGCAGACAGCGCGCTCGACTTTTTGAGTGCTTGACAGTATAATGGGGAAATTGTTCATATTCAACAAGGTCAAGGTAATATAGTCATATTCTAACTGGAAGAGGACCATAATTGAAACATATTGATTGCTTATGTTTTAAAGAAGTGGTACATTATAGACAATTCTGAGTTCAGGTATATTTTCCACAATCTATTGAACATTTGTAAAGACATAAAACAAACTAATAAGATTATATTTCACGTTTGATAGCAATAGCTTGGGTGTGATGGTTGGACAGTCTTTCAAAAATAAAATAATAAAAATAAATATTAATTTTGTTGTTTTTTTACCATGTTTAAAAAAAATATTTTTGTGTGTGGCGGGGTGGAGAGGGGGATAATGTGGGTGTGTGGTCATTTATTAGATATTTAAAAATTAAGAAGGAAAAAAAGGAAAAATAAATTAATTAAAAAATCAGAGCTGTGTTTGTGAAACACAATGCCCCCTACTTCACCGGTTTGAAGCCATATATTTGACCTTTGACCTTAAGGATGACCTTGACCTTTCACCACTCAAAATGTGCAGCTCCATGAGATATGCATGCATGCCAAATATCAAGTTGCTATCTTCAATATTGCAAAAATTGACCTTTGACCTTGAAGGATGACATTGACCTTTCACCAATCAAAATGTGCAGCTCCATGAGATACACATGCATGCCAAATATTGAGTTGCTATCTTCAATATCACAAAATTTGACCTTTGACCTTGAAGGATGACCTTGACGTTTCACCACTCAACATGTGCAGCTACATGAGATAAGCATGCATGCGAAATATCGAGTTGCTATCTATAATGTTGCAAAATGTGACCTTTGACCTTGAAGGATGACCTTGACCTTTCACCACTCAAAATGTGCAGCTCCATGAGATATGCATGCATGCCAAATATTGAGTTGCTATCTTCAATATTGCAAAATTTGACCTTTGACCTTGAATGATGACCTTGACCTTTCACCCCTCAAAATGTGCAGGTCCATGAGATATGCATGCATGCCAAATATCGAGTTGCTATTTTTAATATTGAAACATTTTACCTTTGACCTTGAAGGATGACCTTGACCTTTTACCACTCAAAATGTGCTGCTCCATGAGATACACATCCATGTCAAATATCAAGTTGCTATCTTCAATATTACAAAAGTTATGGCCAATGTTAAAGTAGTTTTCGGATGGACGCACAGACTGACAGACAGTTCAACTGCTGCCGCGGGCATAAAAAAGGAAATTTTTTATATATTTGTTTTTGGGGGGGGGGGATTTTGGGGTGGGGCCTGGGGGATGGTTTGGGTGGAGTCCATTGTGGTATGTCAGGTAAGCGTTGTTTTGTCAAAGTATGGATCAAATCTGATCCTAAATAAAGGAGTTATGGCAATTTAAAAAAATGTATTTATTTGACCTTGAAATTCAAGGTCATTCAAAGGTCAAGGTCAAATTCAACTTGCCAGGTACAGTACCCTCATGATAATAAGAAAGTATTTGAAGTTTGAAAGCAATAGCCTTGATACTTTAGAAGTAAAGTGCATCTTAACACAAAACGTAACAAAATATTCAAAGTTACTAATTAAAAAAAAGGCCATAATTCCCACAAAATGCCAACCAGATTTATGTAACTTGTCCTGTACAGTCCCCTTATGATAGTTAGCGAGTGTTCCAAGTCTGAAAGAAATACCTATGATACTTTAGAAGTAAAATGGACCAAAACACAAAACTTAATCAAATTTTCGATTTTCTAAGTATAAAAGGGGTCATAATTCTGTCAAAATGCCAGTCAGCGT
This sequence comes from Dreissena polymorpha, assembly GCF_020536995.1. Lineage (NCBI taxonomy): Eukaryota > Metazoa > Mollusca > Bivalvia > Myida > Dreissenidae > Dreissena > Dreissena polymorpha. The sequence goes on along the minus strand of NC_068363.1, from coordinate 84,609,161 downwards.
TACAAAACTTTGCCTGCACAGTCCCTTTTATGAAAGTTAGTAAGTGTTGCAAGTATGAAAGCAATAGCTTTGATACTTTAGGAATAAAGTAGACCTAAACACAAAACTTAACCAAATTTTCAATTTTCTAACTATAAAAAGGGGCACAACTAGAGCTGCAACGATTCACCAACAGCTCGATTTGATATGATTTCAGACAGTCCAATACCGATTGTTTCGATTCTATTCATCTTTCAACCTAGTTTTATCATATATTCACTCTTCTGCCTCAAATAAACATTTATGTTCAAATGTGTTGCATACCTATATATCTTGGGCATTTGTGTGTTTGTTAGATATAGTTTGGTTGAGTAGTTGCACTGGTGCTACCTCCTGCTAAATCAACATTATGATTGCGTTTGACATGTTGCATTAGATTAGTGGTTGAGCCGGACTTATGGGACGCCACGTCCGTGAAGCACAGTTTACAAGCAGCTTTATCGGGAGGGCCACCATCTCGAACCCAAAATACTGCCACACTTTCGATTTTAGCTTCTTAGGTGCATCTGATAATTTCAATTTGTTGGCCACAACTTTTTCAGCCATTTTGACAATTTTTCCTAAAGTAGACGGTAACGCGCTTATTGATTGGATGACTATTGTAATAAGTAACAAATTGCGCGCGTTGTAATTACAGGTAAAGATAAAACCTATACCTTCCCGTATCAAATAGTCAGAGTACAGCGGGCTTTACCTATCTATGTCTATATGTTAAAGAATCGAATTGAATTTTGTAGAGTTGGTATCATAATCGAATCGACGCATTTAAAACCGAGTTTCGATGAATTGGATCGAATTGTTGCAGCTCAAGGCACAACTCTAAAAATAATGCTGACAGAGTTATGCAACTTGAAATACACAATTGTCTTACTGCCATGAAGAAGTATTTTAAGTTTGAGTTAATTATCTTAGATAGTGTTAAAGCTATAAAACGGCGACGTCTACGCCGGGGCGAGTAGTATAGGTCTCATTTTTCTTCGAAAAGTCTAGCTAAAAAGCATATTTATTATAATAAAGAATAATTCAGAGCGAAAATCATAATTTCAATCAGGACACACAAAATACTATTTTAATCTTTGGCCTAACTAACACAAACACAAGAGGGCCATGAGGGCCTGAATCGCTCTACTGGTATAAACACTGTGCAAGTTCGGAAAGAATAAGATGGAAACTGTGTACTTAGTCGCGCAAACAAGGAGAATTTTCTCAAATTCAAGGGGAGATTATTGTGTACTTATTTCTCCGATACTGCTCATATTAAATAGGGTTCAAGTCATCATTGATATAAAGATACTTTGGAAATAATTGGATGAAAAATGTGGGAAAATGTGGAATTAATTGCGTAAACAAGCGGGATTTTAAAATTTTCTTATATTCAAGGGGAAGTAATTCTGGACTTATTGCTTAGATATTGCTCTTTTTAACAAGAGCACCCAACACAGGTGCCATGCTCGGCTGCGAAAGCTTGTCAGAATTTTTTTTTTTTTTTTTATAGAGGTCACAGTGACTTTGGCCTTTGACCTAGTGACCCAAAATGGGTGTGGCGTGTAGAACTCATCAAGGTGCAACTACATATGAAGTTTCAAAGTTGTAGGTGGAAGCACTTTGATTTTAGAGCCAATGTAAAGGTTTTAGCAAGACGCCGGCGGACAGCCGACGACGAGCAGGCTTTGACAATTTCTCCGAAAACATCCTCGCTAAAAAAGGGTTGAGTCCTCATTGATACAAAGACACTGTGCAAGTTTGCCAAGAATTGGATGAAAATTATGGACTTTATCACATACAAAAACTGAATTTTCATTTCTTTCTCAAATTCAAAGGGAGATAATTTTGAACTTATAACTCCGATATTGCTCATGTTCAATAGGGTTTGACTCATCATTCAGATAAAGACACTGTGCAAGTTGGGAAATGATTGGATGAAAACTGCGGACTTTATTGTGTAAACAAGCCTTATTTCACAATTTTCTCAAATTCAAGGGGATATAAATCTAGATTTTTTCAATAGGGCTCGAGTCCTCATTAATATAAAGACACTGAAAACAGTGAAAAGATGAAAACTCATGCACGCATAGACGGACGACGGAAACCATGCCATGACATAAGCTCTTCAGGCCTTCGGCCAGCAGAGCTAAAAATTGTGCAATATCGGTCCAATGGCATGTCACTTTACACAAGCTACAATTCAAGCGAAAGTCACTGTAAGACTGGCAACGATCCAAGTGGATTTCACTGAAAGACTAGCACACATCTAAGTGATGTTCTTAGTTAGACTGGCACCAATCCAAGATGCAGTTCATTGTTAGACTGTTTCTAATCTACCGTAAAAAAAACGCAGTCATAAGTCTACCCGGCTCATAAGTCGGGGGGTATACTTTGGTACCAAAATTGGAGATTTTGAGTATGTGAGCTTCATTAGTCGAGTCAGAAATTTTCTGTTTACGAATTTCATAAACGGACGCCATTTTAAATGTACATGAAGTTGCGGTAGTATTCTATACATTGCACATATTTTAAATGCATTGTCATAAGCCTGGCGTTTGCGTTTGTCAGGCATTTTCAAAGATTTATCGTAAGTCCAGTTGTGTTTTTGTTTATCTAATTAATAAATGATTGCACTCAATAATCCACGCTAGTAATTATCCACAAACTATTTTCCGCTTTTAATCCGATGAAACAATATTATCACTGTAATCCAATCTTTGTACTTTTAATCTGACTGTCAAAACAATTGATTAGTGTCTCGGTAAAACATGTTTTTATAACAATGATTGACATACCCAAGAGACCGCTAACTCCACCTTTTTCTCTGAAACAGTTTCAAAGGCGGAGCTAAACACGTGCTCAAGCATAATGGGACGATTGCAAGCGAGTTACAAACACGCGATTGGTTAAGCATATCACTTCTCTAAACAAAGGAATCCAATTTTGTCTGCGAGAAAGGTGTTCTTTATGGCTTCTTGACAGGAAACGGCTTTCCTTTGATGACGTCAAACTGTCAATTCACACATATTGCGAATTTATGCGAGACTTTAAATGATGTCCTTGATTCTTTGTTTACATGAACAGTAAAAAAACAACACCTGCTTACATGAAGACTTTGGATTAAATTATCAAAATAAAAACAAGAGTAATTGCAAACTGAAATTATATTAATTGGTAAATATCAGTAAAAATACGACGTTTTGTTAGTCGTAAATCAACGAATTTTTTTATATACAACAACAACAACTATTGCCGCGGGGATCAATATTCGTCGAATTTCATTATTTTTTTCATGGAATTTCATTATTTTTTTCATGGACCATTTCATAAGTCGATACCGTTTTTTTAATCAAATTTTGGAGGTAAAAAATCTCGACTTATGACTGCGTTTTTACGGTAGGTGAAAGTCACTGTTAGACTGTTGCCAATCAAATTGCAAGTAAATGTTAGACTGGTACCAGTCCGAATGCAGGTCACTGTTACACTAGCACCTATGCAAGCAAAAGAGTTCATTACTAGACTGGCACATATTCAAGCGCAGTTGACATCTAGATTTGCATCAAGTCAATTAAAGGTCACTGTAAGACTTACATCAAGTCAAAAGCAGGTGACTGCTAGATTTGCATCAAGTCAAGAACAGGCAACTGTTAGACTTGCACTAAGTTTAGTGCAGGTCACTGTTAGACTTGCATCAAGTCAATTGCAGGTGACTGCTAGATTTGCATGACAAGTCAAATACATGTCACTGTTAGACTTGAATCAAGTCTAGTGCAGGTCACTGTTAGACTTGCATCAAGTCAATTGCAGGTGACTGCTAGATTTGCATCAAGTCAAGTACATGTCACTGTTAGACTTGAATCAAGTCTAGTGCAGGTCACTGTTAGACTTGCATCAAGCCAATTGCAGGTGACTGCTAGATTTGCATCAAGTCAAGTACATGTCACTGTTAGACTTGCATCAAGTCAATTGCAGGTGACTGCTAGATTTGCATGACAAGTCAAGTACATGTCACTGTTAGACTTGCATCAAGTCAATTGCAGGTGACTGCTAGATTTGCATCAAGTCAAGTACATGTCACTGTTAGACTTGAATCAAGTCTAGTGCAGGTCACTGTTAGACTTGCATCAAGTCAATTGCAGGTGACTGCTAGATTTGTATCAAGTCAAGTACAAGTCACTGATAAACTTGCATCAAGTCAAGTGCAGGTCACTGTTAGACTTACATCAAATCAAGTGCAGGTCACTGTGAGACTTACATCAAATCAAGTGCAGGTCACTGTTAGACTTACATCAAGTCAAGTGCAGGTCACTGTTAGACTTACATCAAATCAAGTGCAGGTCACTGTGAGACTTACATCAAGTCAAGTGCAGGTCACTGTAAGGCTTACATCAAGTCAAGTGCAGGTCACTGTGAGACTTACATCAAATCAAGTGCAGGTCACTGTGAGACTTACATCAAGTCAAGTGCAGGTCACTGTAAGGCTTACATCAAGTCAAGTGCAGGTCACTGTTAGACTTACAGCAAATAAAGTACAGGTCACTGTTAGACATGCATCAAGTCTAGTGCAGGTGATTGTTAGACTTGCATCAAGTCAAGTGCAGGTCACTGTTAGACGTGCATCAAGTCAAGTTCAGTTCACTGTGAGACTTCCATAAAATCAAGTGCAGGTCACTATAAGAGTTGCATCAAGTCAAGTGATGGTCACTATAAGACTTGCTTCAAGTCAAGTGCAGGTCACTGATAGACTAGCATCAAGTCAAGTGCAGGTAAAGTCCAATTCACAGCTATACTTGCACAAATCCAAGTGCATGTCACTGTTGGACTTGCACCAATACAAGATTAGGTCACTGTTGGACTGGAACCAATACAAGATTAGGCGATTGTTAGAGTTGCACCAATTCAAGTGCATTTCACTGATAGAGTTTCACTAATTCAAGTGCAAGTCACACTACTCACCCTCCTTGTTGAGCCTTACAAGTCTTCGTAACAACTCATCTACCGCAGAGTGGGACGGTGCACACAAGCAGATACGAGCTCCACCCTTGCTGCTCTAAACAAAGGAATATGTATTGTTTATTTTACCTCATTTTGGTTTCAAATTATTAAATCCTATTTTATTTTATTATACACTTTTTTTATATTATTATATACACTCATATAGACCAAACTATAACCGGCGTTTTCAGTAAATTCCAAATAACATAATAACCACTTTGTTGAATTTTTAATATTTGTTAAAATCAATGTTAAAGAGTGCTTCATTATTTTATAAAACTTACACATTCACTGGTTTGTTTTATTTTTTAATTATGTACAGTATGTTGTTGTTGTTTTTTGGCATTAAAAAATGATAGACATGTTTTGAGGTTAAGCAAATATGCCACCCCAGAGTGATGCGGCCTCACTTCACATCACTCCCTCGAGAGTGAAAAATACCTTGTCCCTTCAATACCTATGACATTTATTTATTATAATATATTAATTACAACATTGTTATACTAATCTTTCTATTTATCATGTTCAACATTTTTCAAAATCTTTTAGTCTTATATTACTTTGTAGTGCATAATCTTAATATTTTTAATAAATGACTTGTTTTTTTTCTGACGAACTATGTCTGGAAAAAGAACACTGTCAAATAACACATCAACAACAAGTATATAATCAAGTTGCACTCCATCTCTTTCATACACTTATGCTGTTTCTTAAAATATTATTTCGTGACCAACAGATTATCATGTTTATTTTCATGTTTACTGTCCAAAAGCAATTATTTTATACAGGTAGACGCCTATGTACCATTTACCGTAAAAACCCAGTCATAAGTCGAGATTTTTTACCTCCAAAATTTGATTAAAAAACCGGTATCGACTTATGGTCCATGAAAAAAATAATGAAATTCGATGAAAAAAATAATGAAATTCGATGAAGATTGATCTCCGCGGCAATAGTTGTTGTTTTTGTATAAAAAAAAAAATCGTTGATTTACGACTAACAAAAGGTCGTTTTTTTACTGATACTTACCAATTAATATAATCACAGTTTGCAGTTACTCTTCTTTTTATTTTGATAATTTAATCCAAAGTCTTCATGTCAGCAGGTGTTGTTTTTTTTACTGTTCATGTAAACAAAGAATCAAGGACATCATTTAAAGTCTCGCGAAAATTCGCATTATGTGTGAATCGACAGTTTGACGTCATCAAAAGAAAGCCGTTTCCTGTCAAGAAGCCATAAAGAACACCTTTCTCGCCGACTAAATTGGATTCCTTTGTTTAGAGAAGCGATATGCTTAACCAATCGCGTGTTTGTAACTCGCTTGCAATCGTCCCATTAAGCTTGAGCACGTGTATAGCTCCGCCTTTGAAACTGTTTCAGAGAAAAAGGTGGAGTTAGCGGTCTCTTGGGTATGTCAATCATTGTTATAAAAATAGTTTTACCGAGACACTAATCAATTGTTTTGACAGTCAGATTAAAAGTACAAAGATTGGATTACAGTGATAATATTGTTTCATCGGATTAAAAGCTGAAAATAGTTTGTGGATAATTACTAGCGTAGATTATTGAGTGCAACCATTTATTAATTAGATAAACAAAAACACAACTGGACTTACGATAAATCTTTGAAAATGCCTGGCAAACGCAAACGCCAGGCTTATGACAATGCATTTAAAATACGTGTGATAGAGTTTGCGGAGAATTTAAACAACAACAGTGCTGCTGAAGGTGAGTTTGGTATAAGTGAGAAACTAGTGCGTGATTGGCGTAAGAATAAGGACACAATTGTGAGTGGACCTATGCTTTGCTCGTCTATATTGAAAAATATTATTTTCCATTTCCACAATAAATCGTATTGAATATATTAAACGAAATTTAGAATACATGTGTTGGCTTTGCCTACGTTCAACAGTTCCACAGTGACGTCATGTGCAATGTATAGAATACTACCGCAACTTCATGTACATTTAAAATGGCGTCTGTTTATGAATTTCGTAAACAGAAAATTTCTGACTCGACTTATGAAGCTAACATACTCAAAATCTCCAATTTTGGTACCAAAGTATACCCCCCGACTTATGAGCCGGGTAGACTTATGACTGCGTTTTTACAGTAAGAAATATGTTAAATCCCATTTAATATCTGGCATTTAGATCTACATTAATGTTGGCAGGCAAAACCTCAAGACCAGATGTCCAGTATATACAACAAGTATACAGGCTAGCTCAAATTAAGCAGTAGGCAGTCTAGTACGCCTAAGGGAGCCAAATAGGTTTGAGTTATTTTCTTACAGTCACAGGATCCATGGATGTCCCATATATATCACTGTTTGAATACACTATTTTTTGGACTTGAAAGTGTCATTTTAAATAACAGAATAAATTTCAATGAACAGTTCTTCGAGTTGTTTGCATCTTATTCCGTCAAATTACGTTTCACATCTAGTTTATGGTGCCGTGATCAAGATCGGATCAAACTACTACCACAAAGATGATCAGTTTTCCATAACTTGGAAGAAAATGAACAGAACAAGAGATGTGTTTGTAAGAAACACAATGCCCCCTATTGCGCCGCTTTGAAGCCATAAATTTGACCTTTGACCTTGAAGGATGACCTTGATCTTTCACCACTCAAAATGTGCAGCTCCATGAGATACACATGCATGCCAAATATCAAGTTGCTATCTTCAATATTCAACAAGAGATGTGTTTGTCAGAAACACAATGCCCCCTAATACACCGCTTTTTTTTTTACCTTTGACCTTGAAGGATGACCTTGACATTTCACCACTCAAAATGTGCAGCTCCATGAGATACACATGCAAGCAAAATATCAAGTTGCTATGTTCAATATTTCAAAAGTTATTGCAAAACTTAACTGTAAGGTTAAAGTTTTGGGACAGAATGACAGACAGGCCAAAAACAATATACCCCCTCTTCTTCAAACAAGGGGACATAAAACGTTATGACAAAACTTTAACGAAGGTTCAAGTTTTAGGAAAGAAAAATACAATGATATTTGACATTTGACCTTTAAAGATGACCTTGACTTTTCACCATTCAAAATGTGCAGCTCCGTGAGATACACATGAATGCCAAATATGCAGTTGCTATCTTCAATATTGCAAAAGTTATCAAAATTTAACCATGATGATGCAAGGTAAAAGTTTTGGGACACACACAATGAATGAATGAATAACAGACGGACAGGCCAAAAACAATAGACGCCTGATCTTTCTATCCGGGGGCATAAAAAGTCAGTCATTAGCGAGGCTGTTTTTGGGGGAAACCTGAACTTTGAAACTTCATATGAAGATGCACCTTGATGAGTTCTACACGCCATACCCATTTTGGGTCACAAGGTCAAAGGTCAAGGTCACTGTGACCTATATATTTTATTTGTCTAAATTCTGACAAGCTTTCGCAGCCGAGCTTGGCACCCCTTATGCGGTGCTCTTGTTTAACTAAATGATGACCTTATCAACTTTCTTGAAGGGATTCTAAAATAATATTAATATCATACATGCCATATTTTTTCAGACCAATTCCGGGACATTGAGTTAAATTGTCCGGGACTTTTGCCGATTTTCCGGGACATGTATAAAATGTAGCGATATTTATAGACATATGCATTTTTGGTACGTTTTTTTTGTTTCGCATCGTTAATTGCAAAAGTTCAAAAGCCTATCCGAAATACAATTGATCTATTAACGTAAAATTAAACATTACTACTTCTGTTACTAGATACAAGCCACGTGTTTTCAGTGTAAGCGTTCTAAACATAGATGGTGACGTCACTGCGTTATTGTTATTAAGACCGGTGTGTTACGCGTAGTTGTTGATACGCCTTTATTCATTTATAACATTTATATAATAAAAAATACAACAAACTATCGTCAAACTCAAATCAATTCACAATACATACAACCAATCACAATAAAACAAATACAACAAAACAGCACCGGTAGATCGTCAACTTAAAATCCGGACAGTCACACATTAGTTACACACTTGTTTCGCTGCTACACACATTTCACTCGTGATCTTAGTGTCAAAGCACTTCAGATGTGTGAACTACTGTCCTTTGCCCTTACGCAGCGGTAAATAATGACGTAGTAGAGTAAAGTCAATTAACAACCACATTAAACAATGCCGCCTTTTCGGTTTGACCGCGAACGTGAGACAATCGATATGATGATTCGGGTAGGCATTGTCATGGAGACGCTGCAGATATACACAGATTCGAGGTGCAGTTAGAACTAAGATAAGGTACATGTATATATGGATTTTGTAAATTCCGGGACAGCGGGACAAGTTCTTCATTTCCGGGACTGTCCCGGACAATCAGGGACGTATGGCATGTATGATTAATATACTTGAAAGTAAGGCAAAGGCATCTTGACAACGAATTTTTGAAGAATTTAACATTCTTAATGCATATGTTTATGTATGTTTGGTTGACTTGAAAGTGCTGTGTTACACAACAGAATAAATTTCAATTAACAGTTCTCTGAATTATGTGTGTCTTTATTCTGTCGAATTATGCTACAACATACTCATGACAATCGTTGTTTATTATTTGCCTTGATGTACTGAAATACATAAAATGGACCTAAATTGAATGGAAATAATAGTTAATGTGACTATTAAATGACCAATCATGGAATCACTTTTATCTTGAACACACCTGTAAAATTCAAAGTTCAAGCAATATATTACTGATTTAATTGACATTTTTGCTAATTTTATTTTATGCTTTTCTGTGGTTTATAGAGAAATATCAGTGAATTAAAACTGATAATTTCACTGTTTCAAACAATGAAAATTATCAGTGAAAATCATCGATAATTTTCACTGTTTATGTTAAATGACGTCATTTTTTAACGAAATGACGTCATTTTCCCAACCAAATTCTTTAGTTTAACTCTTTAACAATGTATATAAACTGTGAAATAAAGCATAAAATAAAAAGAAAATGTGATGGGTTCGGTGGATTATCTCTTTTAATTCACTTGTGATCATATAAAATATATATTTTCTATGATCACTCATGAATTAAAATCGATAATCCACCGAATCCAACAAATATCCTCTATATCTTTATTCTTTTAATTTTCCTGAATTTTAGTAAGATAGTATAGTTTTTACTTATTAATTTACTAAATTAAAATTCAATGAAATAACATTCATTTCATCCATGATGGAATGTTGGTAAGAGGTTACATACAAACAAAAGACCATCAACATTTTTTTTCTACTTTCCAAAAAGTTTGAGTTTACCTGCACAATCCTCTTGATGACGCCAATGATGGTGTGAGATTTGCCCGTACCAGGCGGGCCCTGTAAAAGCACCACACGAGCTAGGTTGTCTGGCAGTTTGGATATCTTCTCTACCGTGTTAATGGCACGAGACTGGCTTGTGTTGTATTTATCCTGATAACAATATTGGAAAATAAAGAGGCAGTCATAAGTTCACACAGTAGCGTGAGCTCCACGAAAATAAGAGATTCCAAAATGTTTAACCACTTTTATAATCAATGTACACTTTGCTCTAGATCTCATATGACCACCGCTATAAGTACATCCTTAATAACACCATTTGAATCCTGCCTAAAATGGTTATAAACATGTATTAACAAATAATAATAACAAGAGCTGTCTCGACTATTTGAGTGCTTGACAGTATAACGTAGGCAATCATGTAATTGATCAAATTATTCAATAAGGTCAAGGTAATAGTTCAGGTATATTTTCCACAATCTATTGAACATTTGTAAAGACATAAAACAAACTAATAAGATTTTATTTAAAGTTTGATAGCAATAGCTTGGGTGGGAAGTTTGGACGGTCCTTCAAAAATAAGGTAAACAAATATTTGTTGTTGTTTTTTTTAACCATGTTTCAAAGAAACAAATATTATTTTTGGGTTGGGTGGGGGGGGGGGGGGGAGTTGAGAGGGGGTTTAATATGGGGTGTGGTCAATAAAAGCAATAAAAGTCCCCTACTGGCTCCACCATTGTCAGAAATTCCTCCATTGTCAGAATTGTTTTTGTATTTGTTGCCATAGCAACCAGAATTTTTGACGTAGGAACAAAATGAAATGACATGCATAATGTCCATATTGCCATCTATCCATGTTCCAAGTTTCATGAAAAAAAAAAGAACTTTTAAAGTTATCGCAGGATCCAGAAAAAATCACCATTTTCAGCAGTATTTCTTGTCTATTTGTTGCTATAGCAACCACAATTTTAGACGTAGGGACAAAATGAAATGACGTGCATAATGTCCATATTGCCATCTATCCACGTTTCAAGTTTCATGAAAAATATTAACAACTTTTAAAGTGATCGCAGGATCCAGAAAAAAATACCATTTTCAGCAGTATTTCTAGTCTATTTGTTGCCATAGCAACCAGAAATTTCGACGACGTAGGAACAAAATGAAATGACATGCATAATGTCCATATTGCCATCTATCCATGTTTCAAGTTTCATGAAAAAATATTTTAAAAGTTTTAAGTTATCGCAGGATCCTGAAAAAAACACCATTTTTAGCAGTATTTCTTGTCTATTTGTTGCTATAGCAACCACAATTTTAGACGTAGGGACAAAATGAAATGACGTGCATAATGTCCATATTGCCATCTATCCATATTTCAAGTTTCATGAAATAATATTAAGAACTTTTAAAGTTATCGCAGGATCCAGAAAAAATTCACCATTTTCAGCAGTATTTCGGGTCTATATGTTACCATAGCAACCACAATTTTAGACGTAGGGACAAAATGAAATGACATGCATAATGTCCATATTGCCATCTATCCACGTTTCAAGTTTCATAAAAAAATATTAAGAACTTTTAAAGTTATTGCAGGATCCAGAAAAAATCACCATTTTCAGCAGTATTTCTAGTCTATTTGTTGCCATAGCAATCACAATTTTAGACGTAGGGACAAAATGAAATGACGTGCATAACGTTCATATTGCCATCCATCCACGTTTCATGAAAAAATATTAAGAACTTTTAAAGTTATCGCAGGATCCAGAAAAGTGTGATTGACTGACAGACAGAAAGAGCACAAACCATAAGACCCTCTTCGGTTTCACCGGTAGGGGACTAAAAAAAAAGGGGGGTTTTTTTTGGGGGGGGGGGTTGGGGGATGAGAGGGGGTATAATGTAGGGTGTGGTCATTTATTAGATAAATACAAAAAGGAAAAAAAAGGGGGGGTTGGGGGGAGGGGGGACAGGGATTCTGGGTTGGGGCGTGGGGTATTGTTTGGATGGAATCCATTGTGGTAATCAGGTAAGTGTTGTTTTGTCAAAGTATTTATAAAATCTGATCATAAATAAGGATGTTATGGCAATTTAACTAAAATTTACTCTTGACCTTAAAGTCAAGGTCAAATTGAACTTGGCAGGTACAGTACCCTCATGATAGTAAGAATATTTGAAGTTTGAAAGCAATAGCTTTGATACTTTAGAAGTAAAGTGGATCTAAACACAAAATTTAAGAAAATATTCAGTTACTAAGACAAAAAAGGGCCATAATTCTTACAAAATGCTTGATACAGGTGTCTGCTCTTGTTAATAGATTGGGGTCATGTTGGTAAAGAAGTTTGCAAAATATGAAAGCAATATGTCAAGTGACATTGACAATATTTGAGGTGGTACGCAAACTTTAACATAGATTTATCATAAATATGCATATTCTAAATGGAAAAAGGGCCATAATTCTTACAAAATGCTTGATACAGTTGTCTGCTCTTGTCAATAGATAAGGGTCATGTTGGTAAAGAAGTTTGCAAAATATGAAAGCAATATGTCAAGGGACATTGAAAATATTTGAGGTGGTAGGCAAACTTTAACATAGATTTATCATTAATATGACGTTTTAAGCGTAACAGAAATGCATATACACCTACGTTCATCATTTTTCTAAACTGTCGAGTAAACATCCGGTAATGTTGCTATTTAAAGTTATGATGCAATTGGCGACCAATCAAGACGAGGGTTTACCATTTGACATGCGTAAATCACGTTCCGGGATGTGCCCGCTTCGGGCATTTTGTAATGTCCTAAAATAACTGCTATTCTCGAACCGTATTTAATTTGGACATTTTCCGAAAACGTATTAATAACTCGTTAAAAATGCCGCAAAAATAAACACGTTCCATAGGGATATAATATGATTTGGGTGTAAATCGATTTCATTCTTATTGTTGTTTGATTCCATTATATCGTAAATGTTTGTTTCCGAGATCATATACGAGAATTACATCGATATGTTACATGGCATGTACACTCAAATGTTTTTACAAACGACACGTGCTTACCTAAAGTTTGTGTTTCGTAATACACAGGATATTGGATTATCGGTGCTTGATTGGGCAATAAAACAAAGACGCAGTCGGCGGTCTTCAATATGCCTTTGAACTGACAAACATAATAATTAATAGCGCACGTGCTAATCTAACATTTAGGGATTAGAAACATGGGTTCTAGACACTTTGAATAAACATGTGTACTGGACGCAGCAGTAGTCTTCAGATGACGTTGGCGCGCGTGCCATGTTACCTCGGCGTTTTGTAATTTGGTACACGAATACACTGGTTTGTCGGCGACTTCTGGGTTATAAAGTTATATGTTTGCGATCAGATTATAAACTGGAGTATTTGATAATAAAGAAGCTGCCTAAAATTGGAATTTTGCAAATAAATACACGAACTGAAGACTTATTGAAGACGCCGACATTGCCGGATTTCGAACAGTAATAAAGTGCAAAATGCAAATTGATTATATGAATATTCATGGCACATTATGCAACATCCAATTAAATTGTAACCGGTATCTATAAATGTTTATAAATCATTTGGTGAATTAATGTAATAGAAATACCAAGTATTGTAAGAATTTTATAAGAAATAATACAATTGATTTTGAAAATGAATGAAGTTGTTTGAGAAACTCTTATGTTCTTCTATAGTTATTTATGAAAATTTACATGAATTTTGTGGCTTGCAGAATGAATTTATAAAATAAAACAATCTTCAAGAAAGAAGAATTGTAGTTTGGAAAGTAAGAAAAACAAGAGCAGACCGCTCATCTATTTTCTTTTTAAAGGTGAAAGGACTCTCATTTTCAATCACAAAGGAGGGAGGGGTGGAGTGAAGAGGGGTGTATAGTGTGGGGGTGTGGACATTTATTACATTATTTTCCAAAAATGCGGAAAAAAAATAAAAAAAATCGGGGGGTGGGGGGGAGGGTGGGTGGGTGGGGGAGGATTCTTGGGTGCAAAGGTTGGACGGTATTTCAAACATTAAATAATAAAAATAAATTTTTGTGTTTTTTAACCGTTTCAAAAAAAAAATTTGGGTGGGGGTGGGGTGGGGGGGGGGTATAGTGTGAGGGTGTGGTGGTAATTTGTGAGATGATCTTAAAAAAAAAAAAAATAGGGAGGGCGGGGGGATTTGGGTGGGGGGAGGGGGGTTGGGGGGGATTTTTGGGTGCGTTGGTTGGACGGTATTTCAAACATAAAATAAAAAAAATAAATTTTTGTGTTTTTTAACCGTTTCAAAAAAAAAAATTGGGGTGGGGGGGGTGGGGTATAGTGTGAGGGTGTGGTGGTCATTTGTGAGATGATGTAAAAAAAAAAAAAAAAAAAAAATAGCGGGGTGGGGGGGGGGGGGGGGAGGGCACGGGGTATGGTTTGGGTGGAGTCTATTGTGGTATGTCAGGTAAGAGTAGTTTTGTCAAAGTATCATTCAAATCTAATCATAAATAAAGAAGTTATGGCAATTTAAGCAAAATTTAATAATTTGACCTTGAGAGTCAAGGTCATTCAAAGATCAAGGTAAAATTCAACTTGCCAGGTACAGTAACCCCATGATAGCATGAAAGTATTTGAAGTTTGAAAGCAATAGCCTTGATACTTAAGAAGTAAAGTGGATCGAAACACAAAATTTAACCATATATTCAATTTTACTAAGTCAAAAAAGGGCCATAATTCCGTAAAAATGACAACCAGAATTATGCAACTTGTCCTTTTACTGTACCCTTATGATAGTTTGTGAGTGTTCCAAGTATGAAAGCAAAGATCTATGATACTTAAGGGGTAAAGTGGACCAACACACAAAACTTAACCAAATTTTCAATTTTCTAAGTATAAAGGGCCCATAATTCCGTCCAAATGCCATTCAGAGTTACAAAACTTTGCCTGCACATTCCCTTTTATGATAGTTAATGGGTGTTGCAAGTATGAAAGCAATAGCTTTGATACTGTAGGAATACAGTGGACCTAAACACAAAACTTAACCAAATGTTCAATTTTCTAAGTATAAAAAGGGCACATAATTCTGTCAAAATGTCAGTCAGAGTTACATTACTTTGCCTGCATAGTCCCCTTATGATAGTTAGTAAGTGTTGCAAGTATGAAAGTAATAGCTTTGAAACTTAAGGAATAAAATGGACCTAAACACAAAACTTAACCAAAATTTTCAATTTTGAAAGTATAAAAAAGGCACATAATTCTATCAAAATGCATGCCAGAGTTATCTAACTTTGCCTGCCCAGTCCCCTCATGATAGTAAGTAAGTGCACCAAGTTTGAATGCAATAGCATTGATACTTTCTGAGAAAAGTGGACCTAAACGCAAAACTTAACCGGACGCCAAGGTGATGACAATAGCTCATAATTTTTTTTCAAAAAATAGATGAGCTAAAAATTAATATTCCAAAATATAATTATTTGTATTTGATTCAACACACCAACTTCGCAAAGTTTCTATATGAGCTGGAAAGAGATTTGCATTTAAACCCAGTAAAACACACAGGGGTCAACTTAACATGACTATAACTGATGAATAAAATAATGTAGAAACATAAGTTTACACCTCAGGAAAGGAAATTTTATTAGCTAAAACTTTCATATTGAGTGTTTTTCAATAATATTTCAACTTTTATGAGAAAATCAGGTTTAAAGGCAATGAGGATTGCGTTTCCAAAGAGGTAGATTTGCATTGAAACGCAGTAAAACACACAACGGTCAACTTTGCATGACTATAACTGACCAATAAATTAAGGTAGAAACATACAGTTTACACCACAGGAAAGAAAATTTTTAGCTAAAACTTTTATATGGAGTATTTTTCAATAATATTTCCATTTTTATGAGAATATCAGTTTCAAAAGCAATGAGGGTCATAAAACAGCGTTTTTCCAATAATGCCTGTAAAGCTGGGGTACTGATATTGATAAGATGGCTATCAGCCACTGGTCAGCAGGCAGCTAGGTCTTGTGGTAACTGGAGAGGCTTATATTGGCTAAATGGCTGTCAAGGAAAGGGCTAAGTGAAAAAAGGGCCATAATTCTTACAAAATGCTTGATAAAGTTGTCTGGTCTTGTTTGTAGGTTGGGGTCATGTTGGTAAAGAAGTATGCAAAATATGAAAGCAATATGTCAAGGGACATTGAAAATATTTGGGGTGGTACGCAAACTTCAACATTTGCACGCTAACGCTAACGGGAACGCAAACGCCGGGGTGAGTAGGATAGCTCCACTATATATATTTCATATATAGTAGTCGAGCTAAAAAAGTACAATCTTTTTATTGAAGCTTGCAGGCAATAAAACCACAAATCATAAAACATATATCTTACCTTGTAAAGAAAACTTGTTTTTTATTGGCTAAGCCAAATATATTTTTAATATAAG
The DNA here is from genome assembly GCF_020536995.1 of Dreissena polymorpha. NCBI lineage: Eukaryota > Metazoa > Mollusca > Bivalvia > Myida > Dreissenidae > Dreissena > Dreissena polymorpha. The sequence goes on along the minus strand of NC_068363.1, from coordinate 84,592,435 downwards.
ATCAGAAACTTTTCATATTAGGCCACAAACGTTAAATGACGTTAAGGAAGTACATAAGATGACATAATGGAATACAGAATTTCTAACTTTCTTCAAATAGTTCAATAGATGCTATAGAAAGAATGGTACTGGTTACGTTAAATTAATAGCATGGCCTTTTACTGACATGCATGATGTGATACTATTACAGGGTAGCCACATTTATATTAAACTTCAGATATGCTCTCGCCAAATATTAATCTATTTACTATTAATTACGCCGTATGGGGTTAGTAACTAGTCATGCTAATACCCGGTAACATGCCTTAAATTGTCATATCATGAATAAGCAGTAATAACTCGAAGCATTACAGTTTCTTAATTGAATTGAGAGAAATCAAAACAGAACACCAACATACATGGACCCCTGCAATACTGGGTGGCGCCAGGTCGCAATACGTTGTATTGCCAGTGGGGAAGAGCAGGTGAGGGCAAAGAGGGTTCCGTGAAAGGCAGGACAGGGCAGTGAACTGGCGCCGCGTGTTCACCAAAGGGCTGATCCTCTGAAAGCAAATAGGAAAAGACATCAGCTGAACCCTTTTCAATACGTAAGCTCAATTGTATAAAAGCCTCGAGCTTACTTTAACATCCGTGAGTCTATTTCCTGGGTAAAACCAGTACTTGCTGTATTAGGAGAAGAAATTAAGACCTCTTGCATATTGGAGATCGGATCGCTAAGTGAGTACTATATACACAAAGACATGTAAGACATTAACACAAAATGTGAGCATAATTTTGAAAAAGGTCAATTGATACTTGCGACACAAAATGACAAACTAAGTGGTCAATGAAATGTTGAACTTCAGTTATCAACATCATCATTGGAAATTAATGAAATAATGATTAACAAGGGCTGTTTGTAAAACATGCAGGTCCCCCAAATGGGCTGTCAGTTGTAGTGGCAGCCATTGTGTGAATACGTTTTTTGTCACTGTGACCTTGACCTTTGACCTAGTGACCTGAAAATCTAAAGGGGTCATCTGCCAGTCATGATCAATGTACCTATTAAGTTTCATGATCCTAGGCCTAATTATTTTTGAGTTATCATCAGGAAACCATTTTACTGTTGCGAGTCACTGTGACCTTGACCTTTGACCTAGTGACCTGAAAATTAATCGGGGTCATCTGCCAATCATGATCAATGTACCTATGAAGTTTCACGATCCTAGGCGTAAGCATTCTTGAATTATCATCTGGAAACCATTTTACTATTTCGAGTCACTGTGACCTTGACCTTTGACCTAGTGACCTGAAAATCAACAGGGGTCATCAGCCAGTCATTATCAATGTACCTATGAAGTTTCATGCTCCTAGGCGTAAGCATTCTTGAGCTATCATCTGGAAACCATTTTACTATTTAGAGTCACTGTGACCTTGACTTTGACCTAGTGACCTGAAAATCATTAGGGGCCATCTGCCAGACATTATCAATGTACCTATGAAGTTTCATGCTCCTAGGCATAAGCATACTTCAGCTATCATCTGGAAACAATTTTACTATTTAGAGTCACTGTGACCTTGACCTTTGACCTAGAGACCTGAAAATCAATAGGGGTCATCTGCCAGTCATGATCAATGTACCTATGAAGTTTCATGATCCTGGGCGTAAGCATTCTTGAGTTATCATCCGGAAATCATTTTACTATTTCAAGTCACTGTGGCCTTGACCTTTGACCTAGTGACCTGAAAATCAATAGGGGTCATCTGCCAGTCATGATCAATGTACCTATGAAGTTTCATGATCCTAAGCCTAAGTGTCTTGAGTTATCATCCGGAAACCATCTGGTGGATGGACCGACGGACGGACGGACCGACCAACAGGTGCAAAACAATATACCCCCTCTTCTTCGAAGGATCGAGGGCATAAATATCCAAGATATATCAGATATCAATCAGGATTATGGGACATGCTAAATAGGAAATGCTGTGAATACTTATACTCGAAGAGAAAGTATTGATATTTGTTTCTACAAAAAAGAAAATGGTCTGAATTACAGAATATTCACTCAGACTTACATGCCATTCTTTTGAAAGATGAAAAACACTGGTAATTTTTCTATAACAAAATGGCCTGAAAGGCCCAAAGTCACTCACCTGAGATAACAAGATATTATTGGGACAAATCTTCTGACCAAGTTTCATGAAGATCGGAAAATAAATGTGGATTCTATAGCCATATAAGGAAAATGACACACCCTGGCAGCCATGTTTTTCAACCAACCAGAATCATTTTTGAACTCTTCCAAGATATTATCGAGATGAATCTTCTGACTATGTTTCATGAAGATCGGATAGTAGATGTGGCCTCTAGATATTTAACAAGATTTTACTATAGCCATATAAGGAACAAGATGCGTTTGTGAAACACAATGTCCCCCTATATGACGTTTGACTTTGAAGGATGTCCTTGACCTTGTGAAGGATGACCTTGACCTTTCACCACTTAAAATGTGCAGCTCCATGAGATACACATGCATGCCAAATATCAAGTTGCTATATTCAATATTGCAAAAGTATTCATAAAATAAGCGATTTGGGCCACATATATTTGACCTCTGACCTTGAAGGATGACCTTGACCTTTCACCACTCAAAATGTGCAGCTCTATGAGATGCACATGCATGCCAAATATCAAGTTGCTATCTTCAATATTGCAAAAGTATTTATAAAATAAGCGATTTGGGCCACATATATTTGACCTCTGACCTTGAAGGATGACCTTGACCTTGACCTTTCACCACTCAAAATGTGCAGCTCCATGAGATACACATGCATGCCAAATATCAAGTTGCTATCTTCAATATTGCAAAAGTATTCATAAAATGAGCGATTTTGGCCATATATATTTGACCTCTGACCTTGAAGGATGACCTTTACCTTGACCTTTCACCACTCAAAATGTGCAGCTTCATGAGATACACATGCATGCCAACTATGAAGTTGCTATCTTCAATATAGCAAAAGTTATTGCAAAATGTTAACGTTGGCGTAAACAGACCAACAGACAGAACAACAGACCAACAGACAGGGCAAAAACAATATGTCCCCCACTACTATAGTGGGGGACATAAAAATGACCCGCCCCTTGGAAGCCATGTTTTTCAAGCAAACATTATTATTTTCGAACTGATCCAAGATATCATTGAGACCAATCTTCTGACCAAATTTCATGAAGATTGGACAATACATGTGGCCTCTAGAGTGTTAACAAGGATTTACTTAAGCCTTATATAGCCATATAAGGAAATATGCCCTGCCCCTGGTGGCCATTTTTTTAAAGCAACCAAGACCATTTTTTAACTCATCCAAGATATCATTGGGACAAATCTTCTGACCAAGTTTCATGATGATCAGAAAATAAATGTGACCTCTAGAGTGTTAACAAAGTTTTACTATAGCCATATAAGGAAAAATGGCCCGCCCCCAAGGTGGCCATGTTTTTCAACCAACCGGCATCATTTTTTAAATTGTCCAAGATATTATTGGGATGAATCTTCTGACTGAGTTTCATGAAGTATATATGTGGCCTCTAGAGTGTTAACAAGATTTTACTATAGCCATATAAGGAAAAATGCCCCGCCCCTTAACAGCCATGTTTTTCAAGCAAACGTAACCACTTTCAAACTCATCCATGATATCAATAAGACAAATCTTCTGACTATTTTTTATGAAGATTGGACAATAAATGTGGCCTCTAGAGTGTTAACAAGGTTTTAATAGAGCCATATTAGGAAAAATGCCCCACCCCTTGGTGGCCATGTTTTTCAACCAACCGGCATCATTTTTGAACTCGTCCAAGATATTATTGGGAAGAATCTTCTGACCAAGTTTCATGAAGATCAGAAATAAATGTGGCCTCTAGAGTGTTAACAACATTTTACTATAGCCATATAAGGAAAAATGCCCCGCCCCTTGGCAGCCATGTTTTTCAAGCAAATGTAACCATTTTCGTACTGATCCAAGATATCATTAAGACCAATCTTCTTACCAAATTTCATGAAGATTTGACAATAAATGTGACCTCTAGAGAGTTAACAAGGCAAATGTTGACGGCGCACAACAGATGACGGAAAAAAAAGCGATCTCAAAAGCTCACCATGAGCACGTTGTGCTCAGGTGAGCTAAAAACTTACCTCTAAAGTAATAAGATGTTTCTCATCTGGACAAAATTTCCTCAATCGAATCAAAATGTGCATCGTCATCGAGATCGCATTGCTTGGTCTCAACTTGGCTGCAGTAGATATGCAAATATTTATTAACTGATAAGACAAGATCTCTATTGGCAGAGATTTTTGTGACCAATTGGAAAAAGTACCAATACAAGCCCAATTAGGAAATATTAGCTATACAAAATCTGCTGAAATTGGGAACATTTGCGTCATGAATTCTTCAAATTGGGAAATTGGTGTATTAGATTTTTTTCTAACAAATACTTCAGTATTCATACTTAAGTCAAGTTGTCAATAGCATACTTACTTAGGCTCAACTCATCAAGCTGCAAAGGGAAATAAACTAAATGTTGCACTGTATTTACCAAAACAATTTGGACACCTTCAATTGGGATTATTTTGGATGGGAAGTGGGAAATTTTTAGTTTTTGTCTGATTACGAAAGTAACATTTTTTGGAAACAAATCGCTGATTGGGATTAAATTCAGGTCGTTGTCCACATACATGTAAGTATCCAACAAGCTATACATTGCCAAATATTGACCTCTGCGCTAGTGGCACAGGTCTTGTGCCTGACACACTGACTCCAATAGGCAAACATTAGTGGTATGGTATTTTTAAATTGTACGATGAATGATAAAGTACAGTATGGACCATATGGGACACCGTCACACTTGTATGCTTAACAATGGTGAGAGTTACATGAAGCTTTATGCTAATTTTGATAACTACTATATCTCCACTTAATCAAAATTATTACTATCAACACCTGTGATGGACACTTAAGGGCATGACATTGCTGTTCACTAAGCTGTTAATCCATTCTATTTTATAGTTAACTTAAAACCTATAAATTATACAACTCTCACCCATATCTGCATTGTGGGCACACAGTTTCTCCACGGATATATTTCTAAAGGTGACCTTTTCCAGGTAACCTGTCATCTTGTAGGTAAGGTTCTTTACTCCGTTCTCCAACTCCATTTTACCGTTTACCACCAGCTTCACTAGGTCACCATCATTGATGTAGTTACCACGGAAACACTCTGTTTCACTGATAAGGCCTGGAAACAACAAGCTTTGTCAAAGTAAATGAAGAATGCAACCTATGATATGTTTTTTTTTTTTAAATAATCACATACTATGCTCTTGTTACTGCCTCTGAAAGGCATTATCACGCTTTTAAGCAGAGAAGTTTTGTTAGAATCAGTTGACCTTGATCTTGATCCAGCTGGTCTCAGATGGAATCCAAAGCTAGATATACATGTAATCCAAATACACACATAATGTCAGCAGATATCAATCCAAACTCAAGTTAAGAGCAAGATTTCTTTCTTATTTACAGTGATATTTACAATTACCTGACTGGCCATAGATTGACTCCCATGCAAGGTATACATATCAGAATTCACCATGCAATACCTACATCCAGAATCATGTCAATCATGCAAACCATTTTCCTATTGTCAGTGACCTAAAACTGTACCTGCCTAGTTCAAGATGCAATCACAACCTAAGACAGCACATGAGTTTCATGCACACAATTTCAGTGCAATACCTCTATCCAAACTGAAGATAACTGTGTGTAGGCTGTTTTCTATGTTTAGTCAATGTAACATTGACCTTGACCCGTCTGCCTCTACATGTTTAAGCAATCCAAATCAACCATCTGGCTCTATAAGCAATCTAAATCAACCATCTGGCTCTATAAGCAATCCAAATCAACCATCTGGCTCTATAAGCAATCCAAATCAACCATCTGGCTCTATAAGAAATCCAAATCAACCATCTGGCTCTATAAGCAATCCAAATCAACCATCTGGCTCTATAAGCAATCCAAATCAACCATCTGGCTCTATAAGCAATCCAAATCAACCATATGGCTCTAAAAGCAATCCAAATGAACCACCTGGCTCTATAAGCAATCCAAATCAATCTTCTGCCTCTATAAGCAATCCAAATCAACCATCTGGCTCTATAAGCAATACAAATCAACCGTCTGCCACTATACGCAATCGGAATCAACCATCTGGCTCTATAAGCAATCCAAATCAACCTTCTGCCTCTATAAGCAATCCAAATCAACCATCTGGCTCTATAAGCAATATGAATCAACTGTCTGCCTCTATACGCAATTGGAATCAACTGTCTGGCTCTATAAGCAATACGAATCAACTGTCTGCCTCATTGAGCAATATGAATCAACCGTCTGCCTCTATATGCAATCCAAATCAACCATCTGGCTCTATTAGCAATCTGAATCTACCAAACTTTAAATGCAATATCACCATGCAAGCTTAAGTCCCTGTGTGGAAACTGTTCTTCTTTTTTGTTACAGAGACATTTACTTTGACCTGACATGCCCAAAAACAATACCATGCTAGGTCACCATGCAAGCTTGCTGTATCACCAATTTAAATCAAGACTGTTTAATGAAAACTAAGGTTATTGACTGGAAACCACCTATTTGATGCTGTCTGCCCACCCACCTGTCATACTCAACACTAATAAATAAGACTTTCAAAATAGCTTTCCAATTCATAAAGTTACGAAACATTTAACAAGAGCACCGCCTTGCGGGTGCAGACCGCATATCTATTTTTCTTTTTAAAGTTGTAGGGACCTATCTCAATTTCAATCACAAAGGAGGGAGGGGTGGAGTGGAGAGGGGTGTATAGTGTGGGGGTGTGGGGGAATTCTTGGGTGGGATGGTTGGACAGTATTTCAAAAATAAAATAATAAAAATAAATATTTGTGTTTTTTTAACCATGTTTGAAAAAAACAAGAGATGTGTTTGTCAGAAACACAATGCCCCCTATTGCGCCACTTTGAATTTTTATTAATTTTTTTACCTTTGACCTTAAAGGATGACCTTGACCTTGAACTTCCACTACTCAAAATGTGCAGCTTTATGAGAAGGCCACTTTGAAATATTATTTTTTTGACCTTTGACCTTGTAGGATGACATTGACCTTGAAGGATGACCTTGACCTTGAACTTCCACCACTCAAAATGTGCAGCTTCATGATAACGCCGCTCTGAAATTATTTTTTTTTTTACCTTTGACCTTGAAGGATGACCTTGAACTTCCACCACTCAAAATGTGCAGCTTCATGAGAACGCCGCTTTAAAACTTTTTTTTTTACCTTGACCTTGAAGGATGACCTTGACCTTGAACTTCCACCACTCAAAATGTGCAACTTCATGAAAATGCCGCTTTGAAAAAAAAAAAATTGACCTTGAAGGATGACCTTGACCTTGAACTTCCACCACTCAAAATGTGCAGCTTCTCGATAACGCTGCTTTAATTATTATTTTTTTACCTTTGACCTTGAAGGATGACCTTGAAGGATGACCTTGACCTTGAACCTACACCACTCAAAATAAGCAGCTTCATGATAACGCCGCTTTGATTATTTGTTTAACCTTTGACCTTGAAGGATGACCTTGACCTTGAAGAATGACCTTGACCTTGAACTTCCACCACTCAAAATGTGCAGCTTCATGAGAACGCCGCTTTGAATTTTTTTATAAAAAAATTTGGCATTGAAGGATGACTTTGAAGGATGACCTTGACCTTGAACTTCCACCACTAAAAATGTGCAACTTCATGAGATACACATGCATGCCAAATATCAAGTTGCTATCTTTAATATTAAAAAAGTTATGGCCAATGTTAAAGTTTTTGGACGGACAGACCCCATATATTTGATATTTGACCTTGAAGGATGACCTTCACCTTCACCTTTCACCACTCAAAATGTTCAGCTCCATGAGATACACATGCATGCCAAATATCAAGTTGCTATCTTCAATATTGAAAAAGTAATGGCCAATGTTAAAGTTTTTCCGACAGACAGACACCATAAATTTGACATTTGACCTTGAAGGATGACCTTGACCTTGCACCACTCAAAATGTGCAGCTCAATGAGATACACATGCATGCCAGATATCAAGTTGCTATCTTAAAAAGTGAAAAAGTTATGGCCAATGTTTAAGTATTTTTCGGACGGACAGACAGACTGACTGCATACTGACTGACAGTTCAACTGCTATATGCCACCCTACCGTGGGCATAACAATTATTTTTTTGGGGTGGGGGGTATAGTGTGAGGATGTGGTGGTCATTTATTAGATGATCTTTAATTAAAAGGAGTCAATTGTGGTATGTCAGGTAAGAGTTTTTTGTCAAAGTATCAATCAAATCTAATCATAAATAAAGAAGTTATGGCAATTTTAGCAAAATTTAATAATTTGACCTTGAGAGTCAAGGTCATTCAAAGGTCAAGGTAAAATTCAACTTGCCAGGTACAGTACCCTCATGATAGCATGAAAGTATTTAAAGGTTAAAAGCAATAGCCTTGATACTTAAGAAGTAAAGTGGATCTAAACACAAAATTTAACAATATATTCAAAGTTACTAAGTCAAAAAAAGGCCATAATTCCGTAAAAATGACAACCAGAGTTATGCAACTTGTCCTTTACTGTCCCCTTATGATATTTTGCGAGTGTTCCAAGTATGAAATCAATATCTATGATACTTTAGGGGTAAAGTGGACCAAAACACAAAACTTAACAAAATTTTCAAGTATAAAGGGCCCATAATTCCGTCAAAATGCCAGTCAGAGTTACATAACTTTGCCTGCACAGTCCCCTTATGATAGTTAGTAAGTGTTGCAAGTATGAAAGCAATAGCTTTGATACTTTAGGAAAATAGTGGACCTAAACACAAAACTTAACCAAATTTTTGATTTTCTGAGTATAAAAAGGGAACATAATTCTGTCAAAATGCCGGTCAGAGTTACATAACTTTGCCTGCACAGTCCCCTTATGATAGTTAGTAAGTGTTGCAAGTATGAAAGCAATAGCTTTGATACTTTAGGAAAATAGTGGACCGAAACACAAAACTTAACCAAATTTTCGATTTTCTGAGTATAAAAAGAGAACATAATTCTGTCAAAATGCCAGTCAGAGTTACATAATTTGCCTGCACAGTTCCCTTATGATAGTTAGTAAGTGTTGCAAGTATGAAAGCAATAGCTTTGATACTTAAGGAATAAAATGTACCTAAACACAAAACTTAACCAAAATTTTCAATTTTCTGAGTATAAAAAGGGCACATAATTCTGTCAAAATGCAAGCCAGAGTTATCTTACTTTGCCTGCCCAGTCCCCTCATGATAGTAAGTAAGTGTACCAAGTTTGAATGCAATAGCATTGATACATTATGAGAAAAGTGTACCTAAACGCAAATTTTAACCGGATGCCGACGCCAAAAGCTCATCTTTTTTTTCCCAAAAATAGATGAGCTAATAAAAACATACGGCAATAACAATAAATATTTCCGATTTATGGCCATTTACTTTAAACTTCCTTTCATTGGCCTCGATCATCAGATATGTGATAAAACAAACGTAACAAAGACACTAATTCCTTTACAATACATGTTTAAACCATTCATGTGTACACCAGTCAGTGATCTATGATTTGCTTCACTTTAAAAGTTTGAGCACAATCTGCCACGCAGTAACAACGGAGTTAAGTCCACAAAATAAAATGAAGTTTACGCTACAATTCCTCAAAAAATGACAAAGGGACATAATTTAGCAAAAACTAGTTGCAGTTTAATTTTATTCTTACTTACCATGCAAAATGTAAACAGCAATCGCTTTCACCCTGTGCGGTTCAGAATGGGAGAACATCATTTGGTGGCGAGCTTTCTTATCATTTTTTTCTCGCCAGTCATTGTAACACTGGAGAGTAGAAGTCATAAATGAGTTCTTGTAATCCTGGTACACATATTAACCTTTTCCACCAAGATACGTTTTTTGACGCATTTGTAGTCCCTTAGAAAATTACATTTAAGACATTTCTTACTAGATTCACATTTTTAAGGCTTCATTTCCAACCCTTAGATACTGATGAGCAGCAAAAAGCATAAAACCTGAAGAGACTGCGAGTTACTCACACGCTGTTCTGATTTTATGCAGTTTGCACACAGCCATTTTCACTTTGCTTTTGAGTGGGAAAGGGTTAATATGTCTTAAGACAAAAGATGTGTTTGTCAGAAACACAATGCCCCCTACTGCGCCGCTTTGATTAAAAAAAAATTGGGGGGAATATATCCCTTTGGATTATATCATTTGGCAGGTAGAGATCATTTTCACAAGCGAAAATGATCTGTACCTGCCAAATGATAAGTACAAATGATCTCCCTTTAAAGCTTGTTACTTCCTTTGGATTTGTTTTTTTGACCTTTGGCCTTAAGGATGACCTTGACCTTTCACCACCCAAAATGTGAAGCTCCATGAGATACAAATGCATGCCAAATATCAAGTTGCTATGTTCAATATTGCACAAATTATGTCCAATGTTAAAATTTTCAGAGGGACACACAGACTGACAAACAGACAGACTGACAGTTCAACTGCTATATGCCACCCTACCGGGGATTTCTGAAAAACAATTATGTGAGTGAAAGAATAATAAAGTGCATGGAGTTGAGCAACAAGTTACTCATGAAGGACTAAAATACATGTCCATCGCCAATTGAATTGGAAATGCTTGAAATATGTTTACTAGACATTAAACACATACTTTAAAGGTCTGGTAGGAAGCTGTAATGTGAAGCCTTTCTTTCCAAAATTGACAATTACAGTCTTTGGAAAATAAGTACAGTTATAGTAAATAGGAGCACTACAATCGTCAAGAGCGGAAGAGTGAATAAAAACAGTGATATTGTTTAGCAGTAATATGGTAATGTTTTCATAAAGGCTGTTCAGTGCGGCGCTAAACTACAACTCTCCCATGTTTTGCACATATGCCCATTTGGAGGCAAATTAGTACATCATGCCCTTTACAAATTGTTAATAATGTTCATTACAGGGGCAAATGTGTTAATCTTTGATTCAATACTATTTAGTGACAAACTGATAAGATCAGTTGACTCCTGAAGCCAATGAGCCCAAAATCTACATTATTCTGATTTAGTTTTTTTCATTATTAAAAAAATCTTCATATTATAAGTATAGACAATAAACTGAAAGTTATTTAAAAAATTGTCTTTTCTTAATTATTTCTAGAACAATATCATAATTTGAAAAAGTTTGAAATACTATAGCATTTTGAATTTAAAATCACGATTTGGACTTCTAAATTACAATTAGTTTGACAGATAGTGTATTATTGCTCCATCCACACATTGCAAATACTTAATTGTTAATAAAAGAAATACTGACTTATGATGGTTCATCTTTATAGAAACAAGGGCTGTTTGTAAAACATGCATGCCCCCCATATGGGCTGTCAGTTGTAGTGGCAGCCTTTGTGTGAATATGTTTTTTGGCAATGTGACCTTGAACTTTGACCAAGTGACCTGAAAATTAATAGCGGTCATCTGCAAGTCATGATCAATGTACCAAAGAAGTTTTATGATCCTAGGCGTTAGCTTTCTTGAGTTATCATCCGGAAACCATTTTACTGTGTCAAGTCACCGTGACCTTTGACCTAGTGACCTGAAAGTCTATAGGGGTCACCTGCTAGTCATGATCAATGTACCTATGAAGTTTCATGATCCTAGGCGTAAGCGTTCTTGAGTTATCATCCAGAAACCATTTCCCTAAGTTGAGTCACTGTGACCTTGACCTTTGACCTAGTGACCTGAAAATCAATAGGGGTCATCTGCGAGTCATGATCAATGTACCTATGAAGTTTCATGATCCTAGGCATACGTTTTCTTGAGTTATCATCCAGAAACCATTTCACTATTTCGGGTCACTGTGACCTTGACCTTTGACCTAGTGACCTGAAAATTTATAGGGGTCATCTGCGAGTCATGATCAGTGTATCTATGAAGTTTCATGATCCTAGGCATAAGCGTTCTTGAGTTATCCATAAACCATTTTACTATTTCGGGTCACCGTGACCTTGACGTTTGACCTAGTGACCTGAAAATCAATAGGGATCATCTGCGAGTCATGATCAATGTACCTAAGAAGTTTCATGATCCTAGGCATAAGCGTTCTTGAGTTATCATCCAGAAACCATTTTACTATTTCGGGTCACCATGACCTTGACCTTTGAACTAGTGACCTGAAAATCAATAGGGGTCATCTGCGAGTCATGATCAATGTACCTATGAAGTTTCATGATCCTAGGCCTAAGCATTCTTGAGTTATCATCCGGATACCATCTGGTGGACGGACGGACATACGGACAGACCGACATGTGCAAAACAATATACCCCCTCTTCTTCAAAAGGGGGCATTAAAAGAAGCATTTATTAGAAACAAACATAATCATGAAATGAATCAGCCAGTCATACAATAGGACATGAAATATTGACTTGAGTAAATAAACAGCGTTTTATCTTATAAAACCTTTTCATTACACTCAAGGCACACAAAATACCCATTTTAAGTCAAACACAATGCCCCTCTGACCTCCTCGATCGAACACTTAACTAAGGTCAAGTACAAGTGTTAAGCCTTGCATGTACATAACAAAAGATCATTATTATCGTTTCTTTTAGCTTAAAACAAATGAGGATTCTGTTAAAAATCTGCTTACAGTTTCCCAAGTCTCATGCAGCAATAGTGGCAACATGAAGTCCACGGTGTATTCCTTGTAGCTCTGGTAACGCCTCAAAAGTGGGAACAATGCTTGGTTGCTACTGGTAACTGGCGGTGCTGCAACTCTCTTTGATTTTCCATCATTTTCAAATTTCACTGAAAAATTCAACAACTTCATGCCAAACAAGCAGACGAGAATGTGAATTTAAAACTGGAGCTTGAAGCAATAGTGATGAAGAAAATGCCTTTTGTAATATGTAAAAAGTTAATAAAAACTATAATAATTTTATAACAAGAAACCTTCAGAGACGGGTGATGCTCCCCAAAGTGTTTTTGTCACAATATTGCACTATATATTCAGATAAAAGGAAACGTCTTGAGGGCATAGTAGTTGGGGGGACAAGAATTTTTTATAGAAAATTTCCAAGGGCCATAACTCTGTGAAAATCATCCGACCAGAACCCGCTGATAATATGCACATCTCCTGTTGATAGTGAAGCTTCCCATAAAGTTTTTTTGAATTCCGGTCATTAGTTGCTGAGAAATAGCCCGGAAAAGAATTGCACTTTATGTACAGTTAATGGAAAATTTCCAAAATTTCAAAGGGCCATAACTCTGTAAAAATCATCCGACCAGAACCCACTGACAATATGCACATCTCCTGTTGATAATAAAACTTCCCATAAAGTTACATTGAATTCCGGTCATTAGTTGCTGAGAAATAGCCCGGCCAAAAATTGTGCACGGACGGACAGATGAAGCAGCGACTATATGCTCCCCCCAAAATAAATTTTGGGGGGAGCATAAAAGTAAGAACAAGGGGCACCCACATTTTTTTTGAGTCGGAATAAAATGAAACATAATATGGAAAAGCCCAGGTTCACGCAGTGGTTACCATATTTATTTCAACACACTTGCAGCACAAAAATGACATTTTCCCCCTAAAAAAGTCTAATAAACCAAAATATGGGGGTGTGCATCTACACATTCTGTTAAATTGCTTTTTATATGTTTGTAAAGCTTCAGCCCTATGGTAGCAATACATTTTGACAAGACTGCAAGAGGACTAAGGTCACTCTTATGAGAACTTCAGCATCTTAATTAATCTAAGCAATTTTTGTGATGTATGCATAGTAAGTGAGTCTTCTGATATTGCTTTTACCTTGACCCATGTTTCAATACGTCTAAGATACCCTTAGAACAAATTCAAACTAAAGTTCCATGCTGATTGAGCAAAAACCATGTGACTTTTAAGGTTTTAACAAGGTTTTGCAATAGAACTTTAAGGAAACTGACCCATAAACTTGTAGCTATGTTTTTGAGCCGACTGGAACCATTTTAAAACTTGGTAAATATATCATTAAACAAGTGTTCTGAGAAAGTTTTATGATATTTGGATAAAAAATGAGACTTTAACTTCACTATAGCAATATAAGACAAGGGACAAAATTGTCACAAAACCAGGTTTTCAACTTGAAAATAAGTCTGATAAAAGGAGACAATTCAAAATGTGCATTGTTAAACCTTTTGTGTAAGATTCAATCTATTTTTACTCGTGGCGACCTTGATTTCAATTTGAAAAAAAAATCTGATAAAGGGAGACCAACTCAAAATGGGCATTGTTACTGATTGTTGTTCAAAGTTACCCCACTTGTTTCAAAATCAATCTATTTTTAGTCGTGGCGACCTTGACCTTGGAGATATTGACATAATTCTTTCGCGCGACACAACGTCCAATGATGCTGAACAAATGTGCCAAATGATTTTTAAATCTCACAATGAAAGCCATAGTTATGGCTTGGACAAGCTCATTTTTGACATTTGAACACAAAGTGAGACCTTGACCTTGGAGATATTGACATCATTATTTCGCACGACACACCGTCTAATGATGGTGAACAAATGGGCCAAATGATTTTTATATCTCACAATGAACGACAAAGTTATGTCCCGGACAAGCTTGTTCTGCCGGACCTCCCGCCAGCCTACCAGCCCGCCGACATTCGCCAATCTAATAACCAGTTTTTTCCTTCGGAAAACCTGGTTAAAAGTCTGCCAAGCCCAAGGGTGGCCATGCTTTCTGTAGGACCTGAACCATTTTCAAACTCAGCAGATATATCATTATAATGCAAGTTCTGGGTAAATTTGAGAATGATGTCAAGGATCACAATTGCAATATAAGGAACACTTCCCCAACCTATGGCCAGCATGTTTATCAACAGACTGAAACCATTTTCAAACTCTGATATATCATTAGAAACAAATATTATAAGCACATTTCATGAAAATTGGACTAACATGTGGCAACTACATGTACTAGAAGTTTCCACAAGGTTTCACCCTAGCCATGTAAGGAAAACTGCCACAACCCTAAGCGGCCATGTTCCCCAATGAACCTGAACCATTTTTGAAATTAACTAAAAACTCACGACTTTAAGCGTGCTCACAGGGAGTGTCGGTTTAGAGTTAACACAGATGCTCTGGCGTAACATATAAGTAACACAAGTAAAATAAAAGCATAATATAATGTCTTACATTTTTCATCAAACCATTCTGGATTCCACCTCAAGATATCCTTCAAGAAGTCGTCCCAGTGTAACATCAGATTTTTGTCCACCATATTGAGAGGCATCATCACCCTATTGGTCGACGAGAAAGTCGCTATATGTGTCGTGCTTTGCTGAAGAGGCTGAAAGGGTTGTCTCCCTTGTGGTTGCCCTGTACTACTAATCACATGACAGTCGCTTGATGAATTGATGTTGTAGTTGGCAACAGAGCTGGGGGGCATGGCTGCTGGTTGAACATAACTTGATTTCTGCCAAAGGAAATTGCATAAATAAACAAGAGTGCCAAACTGTCACAAGATACGCCCGTTCGGAGGTTTTGGACACCATGCTTAATGCTTGAAATGCACTAAGTGACCTCGAGACCTAGTTATTGACCCGGCATGACCCATATTTGAACTTGACCTAGATATCATTTAGATGTAACATCTGACTAAATTTGGTGAAGATCAAATGAAAACTACTTCAATTAGAGAGCGGGCACCATGCTAAATGCTTGAAATTCATTATGTGTCCGATCGTGACCTCGTTTTTGACCCGGCATGACCCATATTCGAATTTGATCTACATATCATCTAGACTCAACTTCTGACCAAATTAGGTGATGATCAGATGCAAACTACTTCAATTAGAGAGCGGACACCATGCTAAATGCTTGAAATGCACTAAGTAACCTTGTGACCTAGTTTTTGACCCGGCATGACCCATATTCGAACTTGACCTAGATATCAACTAGATGCAACTACTGACCAAGTTTGGTGAAGATCGGATGAATACAATTTGAATTAGAGTCCGGACAAAGTGGCGCCGTTGAAATTTAAATGCACTAATTGACCCTATGACCTAGTTTTTGACCCGGCATGACCCATATTCGAACTTGGCCTATATATCAACTAGATGCAACTGCTGACCAAGTTTGGTGAAGATCGGATGAATACAATTTGAAATAGAGTCCGGACAAAGTGGCCCCTTTGAAAATGCACTTATTGACCCTATGACCTAGTTTTTGACCCGGCATGACCCATATTCGAACTTGGCCTAGATATCAACTAGATGCAACTGCTGACCAAGTTTGGTGAAGATCGGATGAATACAATTTGAATTAGAGTCCGGACAAAGTGGCGCCGTTGAAAATGCACTAATTGACCCTATGACCTAGTTTTTGACCCGGCATGACCCATATTCGAACTTGGCCTAGATATCAACTAGATGCAACTGCTGACCAAGTTTGGTGAAGATCGGATGAATACAATTTGAATTAGAGTCCGGACAAAGTGATGCCTTCCGCCCGCCGCCCGCCGCCCGCCGCCCGCCGCCAAGGGGTTTCACATAATACGTCCCGTATTTTATACGGGCGTATAAAAATGAAAAATGCATGTATTAATACATCATTTTTTTAATTACTTCACCGCATAAAATGGGCTAGAAAAAAGCAAGCACAATTGGTGATACATTAATTGAAACATACTAAATTAAACATAATAACAAACTTTGAAGAGAAAATTGAATTGTTAATTATAGGTAGGTCAGTCAGTTTGACGGCAAGTTTATTCCTAGTGTAACTGTTAGTTCAGAAGCCAATAACAAATGCCATACATCTTTTTGTGATAAGATTTTAACTGACGTTTTTGCTTTTTGGACTTCTTTTCTTTTGTCTGTAGAAGGCAATTATTCTTCTTATATGAAGATTTAACCTTTCTTTGTTGATAATCATGTTGTTATGGACATAAAGTTTCTAAGCTATGCATACACAGAAACACAGGGCACAATAGTGGTTCATTACCTTAAGTAGAAGCTCTGAAGGCACATGTGTAGACGTACTATGACTAATCTGAGGTCTACTTCTTGGCCTATCAGTTGGCACAGAAGGCACTGACGTTGCGTTTGTAACAGCCCCTGATCTAAAAGCACTACTGACCCGAGAAATATCATTTGAAATAAGTCTATAAGGCATTTGAATATTCGTTGAAGTAATACTGCTCGTAATTGCACTGTCGTTTGAAATTGGAACACTGGGCACTTGAAGATCCTGTGAAGTTTTAGTAGTGGGCACTTGAATATCAGTTGAAGTACTAACACTTTTCACTCTGTTTTCTTTAAAATTTTGACTACCAGAAACTCTGATATGCGAATCAGTTTTGTGTCTTTGCCTACCAACAGTTTCATGTTTCTTAGGATCCTCTGATTCAAATCTTACTCTTTTTGTTTTAACTTCAGTCGAGTTTTCTTTTTCATGACTTTCAGTGGAATCTTTCCTCTTTACTGCACTTTTGTCATCTTTGTTTTTTCCAAATGAAGTCAGTTCATGGGCTCTTTGCTGATCAGGAATGCCAATCATGAAGTCAGCACCAGATATTTTTGGTTTAGGTACTGTATCTGAAACTGTGGTCCTGGGTAAACTAACAACTGATGTGGTTGCTATAGGGACACTTGAGATTGTTGTGCTTGCAATAGATATATCTGCTGTGGCTGTCCTTGTATTAGTGCATAAATCTGAAGAGCTCAAAACTTCTGCTGAAAATTTAAATCAAATTAAAACAAAACAGTTTGAAGTCAAGAATACCAAGCTAAATGGACTTGAAAGTTAAAACTTGTTTCAAAAGCCATGAAAAATAATTCAAAGTCCCAAGAACATTCGTAATTGGGAACTAGATATTCTACTTTTTATAAGTATGTATATATTTCATATTGTAAAGGATTTGTGGTACCTTGATTATAAACAATTAAATGTGTAATTAACTGAAAAACATGGCAATTATAAAGATGTTATCATAGTTTAGTAAATACAATTATTTAGTATATACACATTGGTTACAAAAATATGTAAACTAAAGAGTTTGAAGTTTGAAGAAAACCCATAATTAGACACATTAATAGCATAGGAATGAAAATTTTAATGACATAGCCTACTGGTCAGCCCAATAAACGCTTTATAATAATCTGAGTTGTACCCGAAGCATGGCGTTTTCTAGTAAGCAGGCCTGTGGAGTTAAGAATTGGTAGACCCTTTTCTACTATCTGGCTGCATGTGGGCAAGTTAACATCATCCACATCAGTAGCTGCAAAACAACAGTATTTTAATAATATGAGCTTACATGAGTGGCTGTTATTATATTTGAGAACAAGCAGATGTTACAAGACAGCTTATTGAAGAATTGGGGCAAGACAGGTTCAAATTTCACCAGTGTCGACTTTAAAAGAAAGTATAAATTGTAACCACTTACACATTTCTTAATTGAAAGTTTGTGCAATTTACATTATGATTAAATGTTTATTAAATAATTTTTCAAATGATCAACGCTAAATATGTTTATTTTCCTATTAATAGTATTCAGTAGGCAATTAGTTATTTTATTAAACATGCTTATCCTACTTACTTCCATGATATGCAAAAGTGCATATTTGTTTGATTCAATGGAATATTGATTTCATTTCACGAGTGATCATATAAAATAATATTTTCCTGAGTGGCACAGCAACGAGTAAATATATATTTTTTTTATGATCACAAGTGAATTAAAATCGATTTTCTTGTAATTTTATGCTTTTTTCACCGTTTATTTACATTGTAAAAGAGTTTAACTAGAAAATTTTTCGGGAATAATGACGTCATTTTGTTGAAAAAATGACGTCATTTACAAATAAAACAGTGAAAAATATCAATAATTTTCACTGTTATTTTTCACTGTTAGAAACAGTGAAATATCAGTTTTAATTCACTGATATATCTCTATAAACCACTGGAAAGCATAAAATGAAATGCTTTATAGCATCCAATTCAGTTTGCAAGTACCACACATTTTGACCTATTTGCTTTATTTTATTCTGTTGTTTAAGAAACCTTATTATGATGATATATTTTATTTGCACTAAGAAGCCACTCAAAAAGAAAATACTCCTTTATAACATACAATCGTACCTGTACTGGGAATCTCTCGGTGTCTGTGTTTATCAGGAATAATTCCAGGGTTGACTTTGGTATGCATGTTCCGTTCTTTCAACTGGCTTCTTGCTTCTGCCATTTTTGCCTTCAGTTTATCTTCCACACTCTCTCCACGCTTTTTCCTTCCTGCTTTACCTTTTCCAATCTTGAAGCCTTCTTTTGTTGAAATCACCTTCTTTGACAGCCACATGCTGGCCTTTGTTGCATCTAACATGGTCACGTAATTTCCTTCAATAGTTTTTGCAGTGCCGCTTGTACTTGTGGAGTTAAGGCTATTTCCAGATTTACCAACAAGTACTCCAGAGGCCCACTTTTCTGCAATAGATTTGATTTTCTGTGGTTCTGTAAAACAAACTGATCGCTTCGATGATAAAGAAAGCCTAGGCTTCTTAGCTGTAGCAGTACTTTGCTCTGAGGATTCAGATTGAATTTCACTTCTGGAACGTTTTAGCTGGCTAGCTGATGGGGCTACATCAGAAGTTGGCTCAACTTGTTTGTCAATTACTGCCTCCATTGTAACAGCTTGTGTAGCTATTTGGTATGGGTTCATTCCATCCCCCACGTCGGGTAAGTCATCAAGATCTAAATCATCATCTAGTTGAGTTTCCACCCAGCCATCAGCACTGCTCTCACTATTGCTGTCACTTATGTTTATAACCTGAGTTTCCATTCCATACGTATAATAATTGTTGTCATTCATAGTATTTTCATCTTCTCCAGAGTCAATCTGAGTGGCATCAAAATATCTTTCATCATAATGATCTCTTTTGTCCACCTTGATTGTATCACCATCTGAGTCAATCTGAGTTGCATTAAAATACTTTTCATCATTATCTTCATCAAGCAAATCATGCTCAGTTACATCAATTTGTGTAGCAGCACTATACGGATCATCATCATTATCACTAGTATTTTTAACTTGAGTAGCTGTCACGTATTTGCCACCAGTAGCAAGGTTACTCACAGTCAGTTTACCTGGCTTAGAGGCATCACTTTCTCTATGGTTCTCATCTGAAGAAAGCACAAGGTCATCAATCTGTGTTTGGGTATTATATCCTTTTTCAACATTTTTTTTTTTGGATGAATTGGTGGTCCGATCACTTTGCTTTGAGCCCGCACTTCCCCTACTGTCCTCATCAGAAGTAAAAACAAGATCATCCATAAGCGTAGGTGTATTATATGCCTTTTTAAGATCTTGTTTTCTCAAGTCAATACCAGTTGAAATATTGTGGGATACATCTAGATGTTTGTTAATCTGAGTTGAAATTTCATAAGCATTGTTCTCTTTCAATGAATCGGTTTTTATCTGACTGCAATATTTCTCTGCATTGAAAGTATTTTCATCAGTATCAGTAAAAGGTTTCAATCTATTTGAATACTTTTTGCCCTTCCAAGATGAATCAACTTGTGTTTGCACATAGAAATGGTCAACAGCATAATTATCCTTACCACTTAATGTTTCAGGAATGACCTGAGTAGTTTCACTATATAAATCCTTATTTTCTTCATCAGAAAAGCTGGAGAATGAGAGTTCTATATTTCCAGACAAGAACCTTCGTTTAGTTTCTACTTGTGTATCCTGTATGTATGCAGCTTTTTGTGGGTCATCAAATTCATAATCAGAGAGTTCTATATCTGACAGTTCATGATCTTTGGTACATGTACTTGATATCTTATTCTTATTTACTTCTTCCTGTACAATTTCTTTCCACCGGGAAAGATCAGTGATATCATCAATGTTTTGGTTAGTCAGAGTGCTAGTAATTTCCCCAGAATTGATGTTTTTATCATATTTATTCTCAGCAGTAGTTCTATTTACTTCATTTATATGAACTCCAGAGCTTTCATTTTCATCACAGCTTTTGATAGTATCTGATTGAAAGAAATGTTCAGAATGATAATCAAACACAGGCATCTCATTGTCACTGATTTCATCACCATCTATTTGAGCATTGGACTCGTCTAAAATAATTGTTTTATTATATTCTTTTTTGGTGAAAACTTTCAGTTTCTCACCATCAGTTATGTCTTTCATTCCAACAGCAGCATTGATGACCTTCTTTTGTTGGACTGACATCAAAGCATCTACAAGAAAATCATCATCTTCAGATTCAAAATCATTCTTTTCATCTGAATCATAATTATGCATGTCTAGGCATGGCTCTTCAGTTTTCAGCTCTTGCTTATAAACTGCACTTTCTTTTG
Source organism: Dreissena polymorpha (assembly GCF_020536995.1). Lineage (NCBI taxonomy): Eukaryota > Metazoa > Mollusca > Bivalvia > Myida > Dreissenidae > Dreissena > Dreissena polymorpha. Next base: position 84,570,944 of record NC_068363.1, on the reverse strand, counting down.
GGACTTGCGACAAAAAGATATCTTCATCTGAAGAAATATTTGATTCATTATCATCATCAGTAATCTTGGAAGTATACAACAGACTTTGGCTTGGGTTGAAAATATCATCAGGATCAAAATCACTTCCCTCATCAGACCAGTCATCAGAAAAATTCTCAACGTCATTTTCCCCATAAGTTTTCCTAGTTTGTGAGTCTCCGCTAAGGCCATCTTTCTCCTGCTTCACTTTAACAACAAAGCCTTGTGACTCTGTAGCATTCTTGGTACTTCTCGTTCCATTATGCGATTCTTCATCACTGGACACTAAGTTAATCACAGGCTGTGAAATGGACATAATGAGGTCATCATCAGTGTCACTTAGAAAGATAGTATCAGGTTCTTGCGTGTAACCAAATTTTAACCAAACTGGCTCGTCTTTTACTTCTATATCAAACTGACCTTCTGCAAATTCATGCATGTTCTGATCAGTTTCTGGGGTGTTGTTCCCAGCATGGAACTCCACATTATCATTGATGATTCTTGTTGGATAACCTGCAATACCTTGCTCCAAAGGGTTTCCATCCTCCTTTTGGTTAGGACAGTCATCATTCTGTGTTTGTAATTCAGTTTTTGATAAATCAGCACTAGACTGTTTACCCTTAATGTCATCTTTAGATGTTTTAATGTCTTTGTCAACATGTTTTTCTATATCTTTGTCAAAATGTTTTTCTATGTCAGCAAAGAGATCTTGAGATTGACTGAAATCTTCATCATCAGACAAAGGCACTACAAGGTTTAATATCGGAACGTTGTCCTCAATGTCACCCTCATCTCCTGACTCATCCAGTAGAATTGATGAAGATTCTCCCATTATAGCATCAATATCTGAGTGTAATGTTGTACATGTATTACTTCTTTTCACTTCACCAAAATCAGCGCTTATTAAGATCTCTTCAGGATTATTTTCATGTTGGGAATTCTTGTCATCGTTCTTTTTGAAAATATTTTTTCTTGTTAAAGGAACATTCATTTTGTTATTATCATCACAGGAAATACCATTTGGACAATTATTTTCTGTAGAATTGTGCGTGGATGCTATTTGCAGCTCTTCCTTACAACCAACAATGCTGGTTGAATTCTGATATTCATTTGAACTTCCATCACTGACAAAGCTTGAATCTTTTATTGTTTCATTGAGTGTATATGAATCACCAGTATGCTCAACCATATTTTGGTTTGAATCATACTCCAATTCTTCATCTTCCATTTCAAAATGCTCACAAAGAGCATTTTCCAAAGCACCCAGTACTGTCTCATCCTGTTCTTCAATATTATATTCCAAGCCCATTTCAACGCTGGAACCATTATCTATTTCAACATAGCCAGCATCATCTACTGTTGAAACGCTTGTTTCAGACATTGTGGTTGCATTTGAATCAACCCTGTTTAGTTGTGGCTTTGTGATTATAACATCAGCATCACTATTTCGAAAATTGTCCGCCATATTGATTGTTTTTAATTTATCACCAGAATTTATTGCATTATTAGAAATTGATGGCAATGAAACAAGATTTGTTTCAGACAAAGTTTTGCTTGTTTTATTTGTTTTTGTCTTCCTGCCTTGCATATCAAAAGTGTCCCTATTTGCTATTGTTTGAATGCAAACTTTAAATGTAGCCGCATTATTTAAACCAGTTTTACCACTGTTAGCTGGAGCAGTGGCACTTTCATTTTCTGTGGTGTTAGGAACAGCAGTGTAACATTGAAGGTTTGCATTTTCATCTTGATACACATCAACTGTTGTTTCTGGAAGACCTAACATTTCAAAAACATTTCTGTCTGTACAGTCAATTTCAGACCCAGTAAACATAGAAATTTCAGGTGAACTGATAAAAGATATTTCTGAACTTGTTGAAACATGTTTGCTCGAATTACTCTGAGCATCCACTAAGATGTTAACCTCGTCGGAATGATCACTTTCTTCAACTATATTTATTTCAAAATCACTGTTCAGTACGTCACTTGATTTATCTTCCTCTAAAGATTTATTAATATTTTTCTTACTTACTGAATTTTCGCCTTTTCTTAGCTTTTTACTTAATTCTTTCATACTGTTTTCATTCAAATTCTCTATTTTTATATTTGGAAACTTCAAAACTGTACCTTTCCACACAGTTTTATCATTTATCCTTTTTAAATGTTTTACACTGTGCAGCTTTGGACTTTCTTTATTAAATTTCTTGCTATCAACTTCAATATCTGATGAAGAGGTTTCAGAAACATTGTCATCTGACTGAAAAATGTTGCTAGCTTTGAGAGAAATTTCTGATGTATAAGGTTTTCTGTCTTTCTGTGTTGTCTTTTTTAAAAGCAGCTTCCGCCTGTCTCTGTTAAGGAAAGAATTTATTTTTGCAAAGATGCTGCTTTGAGAATCATCATCAGAGTCTGATGAAAACATATTTCTTTCATTTACCTCACCTTTCTTTTGAGTAATGCTCCTCATCTGATCTTCATCAATTTTCTTGCTTTCCTTTGATCCTGTATCTTTTTCCTTGCCTTTTTGTTGATGTTTTTGAGATTCTGACAAGTAACTTGATTGATTTTTTTTCAAACTTGAGCTGGAAGACTTACTCTCAGAACTTGATTTTTGTCTTTTGCGCGAATTGTTGCTATCAGAATATCTAATTGTCTTGTCTGATTTATCTGTCATCTCAATTTCAGTTGCATGTTTGACCACAATATTTAAACCTTTATCATGTGTTTCTTTTTCTTCTAATTCATAAACTTTGTTGCCATCCTTTGACTTGTCATGTTTTCTAGTTTTGTCATTTTCTTTGTGTTCAACAAATTTATGAGCAGAAATTTGTGAGTGCCTTACATTTCTTTCGTCATGCTGTTTCAATTCGTGTCCTTTCTGACTGTTTAAATCAGCTGTATTGTTGACATTTTGTGCAGAGAGTAGTTGTTCATGTTTGGTATTTGAAATACATTTATCAAAGAAAAATAGTTTGTCTTTAAACTGTTGATTGTCTTTTAAGTCAACAAGCTTAACTACTAATTTCTTAGCTATATCAGACCTATTTTCAGTTTTAATCTGACCCTCAGATTTTGAAATACACCTGTTCCATTGTTTGGACAATGGTATTGATGTTTTCAAATCAAAGTCATTTAAACTTGAATCACTGTCAAAAACTCGTTCTGGTGTGCTGGGATCTACAGATGATTCTAACTTCATATTACTTCCAACATTATCTTTCTTATCATTTCTTACTGGGTCAGTTGTTGCTTTTTCCTTTCCTAAATTCAGGGAGCACTGCTTTTTTATTTGTCCACAAGGGGATGAGTTTACATCCCGGGCAATTTTTTTGGTAGGTTTACTCAGGGGTAAATCTGTCTGATTACTTTCTTCTTTTTCACCAATTTTATACTTTTCATGTTTATCCCCTTTTCCAGAATTTTTAGTATGTAGTTTTCCCTCTGAAGAGCTTTTTCTGTCTTTCCTATCTCTTACATTTATATCGCCTTTTATATTTGTCTCCTTTTCATTTAAATCTTGCTTTGAATCGTGTTTTATTGATTCGTCTGAATGCTTTTCAACAATTATCTTTGTTTCTTTAAACTGAATGTTTTCATTGCCTGATTTAACATGGGAAATATTTTCTGCTTTAATCACTGTACTTTTGTCAGCAATAGAAAGAGTGGACTTTTCAGCTGACGAACTTTCATCTGAAAGATAACTTGCATAGGCACCTCGTTTTGCAACTAATGTTTGAATGAACTGCTCCCCAACAACAGCCTCTTTTTTGACCAGATTAGACTCATTCACTTTAATGCTGCTACGTGTGTCTGAATGTTCTTCTGCTGATTGAGAATCTCTAAGTTCATCCAGAAAATTACTGAAGTGCCTTACAGGTTTATGAGATGCTTGATTGGTTTGATTTGTTTTTCTACTATCACAACCCTCCTCTGGATTAATGTCCCTTTTCAAAACTGACGATTCAGCTTTCTTTGAAGCATCACCATCATTCCTCTTATTTTGTCTTCTATGATCTCTTTCATGTTCCTGTGATTCTCTACGTCTTCCACTTAATGAATGATCTCTTATGTCGTCATATGACTTTTTTCTCCTTTCATGGTCAACTCTTCTTTCTGTTTCTCTTCTATGATCGTTGCTTTTACTATGGCTATATTTTGATGCATCAGTGGCAGCTCTTGAAGATACCATTTCTTCTCTGTGATATTTAGGAAAAGACTTGCTACTTCCTCCATTCTCTCTTACACTCTCAACACCTTTGCTTCTTGTCTCTTGGTTTCTTTCATTTTCAACACTGCTTGAACCCTTAACTTTGGCTTCTTGTGCCATTTTTGCAGTTTTCCATTCCTTGTATGTCTTGTATTCTATTTTACCATCTGAACTTTTATTGGTATCATTGACATTATGGGAGTCAAAATTTATATTTTCTGCTACATTTGCAGTCTGTTTTGTTTCAGTGCAAGTCATTTCTGCCATGCCTACACTTTCATTAGAAGTTTGTCTCTTTAAACTTATTGGTTTAGTTGTATCCACTGGTGTTATTTCCTGACTCATACAATTAGTTTTATCTGTGACTGGTTTCCCCTGTCGACCATTTGTTTCTAGAGCTGCAGTGTCATTTACAGCAGAATTTGATGCCATATCCACTTTGTTTGTAACACAAATTTCATCTTCATGCTCACCCGGTCCATTATCCATTTCAGAATCTTCAATTAGAGACATGGCATTGTCTTCTTTGTCAACTTTTTCAATATAGTCTTCTTTTCCATTAATAGTTAGTGTTGACGATTTTTGTGATAAAATATTATCAAAACTTTTATTGTCAGACGCAGGACTGGAATTCACTTCAGGTACTTTGTTAATCTTCAATGCTTGTCCAACCTTTTGAATTGTTTCCTGAAGAGCCAAAAGTGCTGCATTAAGTTCAAGCTGTCTTTTTTTAGCTTCATCATCCACTGCTTTGGAGTTGAACTCGCTAACTGGTGTGCTAACTGATCTCAAACTAACATCTAGCTCTTTATTGGAACAATTCATCTTTAGACCCACATCACAAATCAAAGGTGTATGCTGAGAGAATATTTTAGGCTGTTTGTCACTTCCATGAAGGACATTGTTTGACAATATACCGGCAGCAGAACCATGACCATATTCCACTACAACTGGCAATTTGCTTTCATAGATGCTGCAAACATCATTTGGCTTCTTGTTTATTACTCCACGTCCCTCTTTTACATTTGAATTGGCATTCATATTGTCTATTGATGGTTTCCTAACTAAAACTTTATGTTGTCGTTTATGTGAATATTCAAATACATCTTTTTCCACTTGTGTTGATATTAAGAGAACATTGGAATTTGGTGTATGTTCTTTTACAAATTTACTCTTTTCTTTAATTTGTTCATCACCTGTATGAGAATACTCTTCAGAACACTTAGGTTTTAGTGACGCAAAAGTAGAGACATCATGACTTTGACAAGATAACTTATCAACTTTTTTTCCATACTGATTCTTAGTGCATTGAAATTCCCTAGCCTGATTCATATGTTTCAGAGAATCTTTGTTAGAAGTATTTTCATTATAACCTTTCACAACAGTCACTTCATTATCAGAGTTGATTTCAATAACATCTGTATGGCTGATACTCATCTTCCTTAAATTATCCATGGCTGGTGGTATCGTTGCTTTTTTTACAATTGGTGTTGGAAGTAATGGAGATTTGACTGTTGAATGATTATGCCTGTAATCTTTTTGTGAAGATTTTGAAAGCATAGGGTTCACCTTTGTTGGATCAGGTAGATCCATTTTCTTCTTTAAGGGTAATGGCATTGGATTTAAATTTGTAGGATCTGGTAAAAGTCCTTTTTTGTTTGCAGAAAATAATGTAGACTCTACTACGTAGCTCTTTGATTCAGGCCTTTGAGATGTGACCAGTGTTTTCTCCTGAGCATGTTGAGAGACATGCCTCTGGGTCACTTCTGATGATCGATTTAAACCAGGAACATATGTTGGTAAAGGCGATGCTTCTTGAGACAACGGGGTTCTCCTGTAAACTTGATTCACATGATTACTCACTTGAAGAGCAGCATCAAAAACACTTTCCCTGGAATGGGACTTCCTGTGGGTTTGAATGGGGTGATCAGAAGAGGGATGTGATAACTCTTGATCCAATTGCCGGAATGTTTTCACCTGCAAATGTTTTTTCCCCTGCCATGCTTTGTGGTCCCTGTGGACAGAATCATGGCCTGTTGCAGAAAATTGTCTAATTCGGGTAGCTTTATGCTTAGCTGGGCTTGCTTCAGCGAACGTCCCTGAAAATAAATGAGTTACATAAATATATATCAGTTAAATTACATCTTCATTAAAGCATTTAAATGTACAGGAATAGTTTCATTTGTTTCTTTATTTCCTTGGATTTTTTTTTAATCATATGGTGGGGAAGAATAGTCGGAGAAAGGATTTTGTTACCAATATCAAAACAGGTAAATTAAATGTGGCCCGGCTGGATTTGAAACCAGCAATCCTCAGATTTAAACCTAAGTGCTCTACCAACTGTGCCAGCTAGCCCATTTAATAAATGGTTTCACTATTATTTCAGTATTCAGTTCTGTAGCGTTATGATGTAAACAAAACAAGAGGGCTATGATGGAGTTTAAGGCTCACCAATCGCTGAAGACTTAATCAGCTAACTAAGCTTTGGTCTTGAAAAAGTAAAGATAAACCTATTGCCCATGTTTTTTCCATGATTAAATCATGCACGTAGCTACAAGAACACCAACAAGGTATTTATAAGATTTGACCTGATGACCTGGTAGTTCAACTTACTTGACAAATGTACAAACTTAACCTAGATATTGTCAAAATAAACAATAGTACCGAGTTCCATCAAGAGTGAGTAATACGGCTTCCAGAATGGTTACACAGATTTTCTAAGATTTGACTTGGTGGCCTAAATTTTGGCTACACATGAACCAGATTCAAACATCTCCTAGATATTGTCAACAAAAAATTCTATCATAAATAAGACCATTACAGTGGTAATGAAGTAACAATTTCCAAAACAAGTTTAAAAAAAAATAAATCCTGTTGACCTTGTTTTTGAGACTTTGTCAAACTGAACATCTTGGCTTAATTCATCAGTGAGTCAGTATTGAGTCATAAATGCAGCATGTAGAGTTGTAAAAAGGTAAAGGTAAATCCCCACCCCATTGGCGGCAAATTAAACAATGACTTTTTCCTACTTATTTAACAAGAGGGCCTGAAAGGCCCAAAGTCGCTCACCTGAGATTAAAAGAAATGACCTGTTCTTTACTGCCCAAGATATCAATGCAACAAATGTTCTAATCAGGTTTCATAAAGAATGAACAACAAATGGCCCCCTGGCAGCAATGTTTAAAAAAAAAAAGACCTGTGCCATTTTTGAACTCTTCCAAGATATGTCCAAATTTCATTAAGATTGGGCAAAAAATGTGTCTTCTAGACTGTTCACATGTTTTCACTATATACTGAAGTGTTTCACCCGTCATGCCAGCTATCAAATTAAATGAAGTAAATAATTTTAATTATTATTTATTTATCACATACTGTGACGAGGAAAGTTACTGGGGCTCGTCTGAGCCTAGCTTGAGGCACAAGAAAAAGCAACAACAATATGACTAAACTATTTTTATTTTTTCCAAACATTCATCATTTATACTTGAGCAATAATGCAAACAATACAACCAATTCATATAGAAATGCAGTTCATAAACTTTCAAAAGTTAATCATAGTTACAAGAGGGCCTGAAAGGCCCAAAGTCGCTCACCTGAGATAAAAAGAAATGACTTGTTCTTTGCAGCCCAAAATATCAATGTAACAAAATTTCTAACCAAGTTTCATGAAGAATGAACAACAAATGGCCTCCTGGTGGCCATGTTTTTTAACAGACCTGAACCATTTTTGAACTCTTCCAAGATTTGTCCAAAAAATTTCATGAAGATTGGGCAAAAAATGTGTCTTCTAGACTGTTCACATCTTTTAACTATATACATATAAAGAAAACTGCCCCACCCCCTGGCGACCATGTTTTTCCACTGATCACGACCATTTCAAACTCATCCGAGACATCCACATAATTAATGTTTTGACAAAATTTCATGAAGATTAGGCAAAAAATGTGACTTCTAGAGTGTTCACAAGATTTGTGACTATATAAATATAAGGAAAAAGACCCCTCCCTGGCGGCCATGTTTTTTTACCGATCCAAACCATTTTCGAACTCAACTGTCGTATCCAGGTGTGGTAGTGCGGTCTTGTTCGCTTACGCAAGTGAACCAGTCACAGGACGGTTACGAGTTATGTAATTTTGTGAGCACTTATGTAATGCGGAAATATTTATTTGACAAACGCTTATTTCCGGTCAGGTTGACTACACTGACTGGTTGTAATTCAATTAACTAAAGGCGTCCAGTCAGATACACCTGAATACACTCAAAGAATTTATCTATAAGTGAAAACCAAAGCAGCTTTAACGAAAAATAACTAACTTTTATGCCAAGAACTCGGACAATGAAGAACAATGACAGAGAATTGAGAACAGGTACAAGCCAAGTCTAAAGAATCTAAGTATCGTTACAAAAATGAACAAAATGCATCAAATACCTTAATAAATGTAAAAAGAAGTTCACAATCTGTCGAAAAAAAAACTGATATAAATATTAGTTACTGTAAGTCTAGAAATTGCTTCAAAAATCTAGTTTAGAAAATAGGTCTAACTTAATCTAAAGAACACAATTTATGGAGATTAGGAAACTTCAGTGAATCAAATGTAAAAATAAGAAGAATTTACTAAAGTAATTGAAATAAAATAGAGTCTTATTAATTTAGAAAATACCAAATAAAAATAATCTAAATAATAAGAATAATTTGGAAAATAATGCCAAAATGTCTTGATGCTGGTGTTACAATAATTTAGAGTTTAATTATTTCAAAATTCCAACCTTTTTCAAGAGCTGATACCTTCTCAAGAAAGCATCAATAGGTGATTAAATCAGCCAAAACAGCTTATTTTATACAGTTCTGAGAGCACTGGCAGAAGAGTCTATTTTTCCCTCAGAACAGTCCATTTACAATGATCAATATCTTCCCAAATTCCAGAGCAGAACTAAAAATAGATTACTGAACCAGGTTACACAAGGGTGATAAATACTGCAAAATTATGTACATCTTGTCTTTCTTGCAGCTATCTCTTACTTGATAGGCTTGTCATAAGTGCTAATGACTAAAACAGTTATGTTACATGTAATTATTAAAATTCTGTGTTATGAAAAATTACATAATACAGTTAATTTAACATAATAATGACATAATAAAACCAAACTTTACTACACAGGAAACAAATGTTCTGACCAAATTTCATGAAGATTGGGCAAAAAATGTGTCTTATAGACTGTTCACATGTTTTTACTATATACATATAGAGAAAACTGCCCCACCCCCTGGCGGCCATGTTTTTCCACCCATCATGACCATTTGCGAACTCATCCGAGATATCTATAAAATCATTGTTTAGAAAAATGTGTATGATGATTAGGCAAATAATGTGACTTCTAGAGTGTTCACAAGTTTTTTTACTATATAAATATAAGGAAAATGACCCCCCCTCTGGCGGCCATGTTTTTTTATCGATCCGAACCATTTTCGAACACAACCGTCATACCCAGAAAACACATGTTCTGACAAAATTTCATGAAGATTATACCAAAAATGTGACTTCTAGAGTGTTCACATGTTTTCACTATATACACATAGAGAAAACTGCCCCGCCCCCTGGCGGCCATGTTTTTTCATCGATCTGGACCATTTTCGAACTCGTCCGAGATATCAATGAAATCAATGTTTTGACCAAGTTTCATGATAATTGGGCTATAATTGTGACTTCTAGAGTGTTCACAAGGTTTCTCAATAGCCATATAAGGAATACTGCCTGCCCCCCGGCGGCCATGTTTTTCAACCGGAACCATTTTTGAGCTCAACCAACATATCATTTAGACAAACATTTTGACAAAGTTACATGAAGATTGGGCATCAAATGTGACTTCTACAGTGTTCACAAGCAGGGCTCCCGCTGTCGTTCGCCACTTGAGCCATTTGAGAAAATATTGAGAATTTGGCTCAAGAAAAATCCGATTTGTGAAAATGCTAAAATCTCGTAAAATTTCATTAAAAACAGCCGCCATTTTAACCCGAAGCTGGTTAAGGTTTTCAATATTTTTCTCTTTGTTTGAATGAAAGTATTCGCAATTTGAACAGTGAACGAAAACCGGTCTGCACCTGTATCGAGACATCGCTTGACCTTATTGTTATTGAAGTGCACATGGTAGCTGGCCAATCAAAACTGAGCTCGCTTACACATGAAATGACGTTTTTGAATGAAACGTAAAAATGGGTGGAGCTTTGAATACACAGTTAATATTGTTGTCTGCAAACAAAATAGCGGCCGGTCGCAAATGTCGTATTATAAGATTAAAAATGAAAATAAGCGTGACAATAAATTAATTATTTCCAAGCTGACTATCGATCTAAATTAAAGAGTGATAATTAAATAATTAGTTCTATGTCGTTGATGTTACAACTTTCTGCCGATTTTCGATTATAATGAAAAGGTGATTAATTAATTTGATCGTTTTACTCACACACTATGCTAACTAACAGCGGCGTATTTTAATCAAAGGAAAACATGAAAAACACGCGCGGTTTAATTGCAATTAAAGTTTACTTAAAGTTTCGAATTTGTAACACATTGGAAGAGTAATTCATATCGTCTACAATATAAATGGAAGTAACCACTTTGTCCGTACAGTCGCTAACATGGCTTCTTTAACCTCAAAGCGTCCTTTGGACGAAAATGAGTCTGAACAAAAAAAAAATAAAAATTAAAACACAAAAAACTAGAGCATTCCAAGAGTCATGGAAAGTTGATAATAATTGGCTTCGCTTTGAGAATGAATCAAAATCAATGTAATGTGACCTATGCATTAAGGTGCAGAATTCCAACACATTCACTCAGCGATTTTTTTTTGTCCAATTGGGAAAAGTACCCGTACCGGTCCAATTGGGAAAAATTGAGTCGTGAAAGCCTGAAAATTGGGAAAAATGGAGTCGTGAAACCCTCAAATTGGGAAATTGGTGTATTTGATTTTATGCTCCCAAATACTTTAAAATTGCTAACTAAGTGTTTTCAAGCTGTCAATATTATATTTACCTAGGTTCAAACCATAGAGCTGCATAGGGAAACTAACAAAATGTTGCATTTTCAAAAAAAAAAATAAAACCGTATTTTACCATGTATAGCGCGCTACCATGTATAACGCGCATGCAAATTTTTAAAGCCAAAATGGAGAAAAAAAAGAATTCAAGACCAAAAACCTGAAAATTTGGCCGAAAATGGCCACCATTCTTATATTGCGCTATCATTTAATCTGAGTTTTTCGGGCGCTTAATTTTTTGTTTTAAAGTATGGAGCGTTTATACGATCAGGAGCATGGGTTGCATAGCACTATATTTTCGACAATTTTTAAGATTATTCTCTCGAAAACACCGTTATGTCCTTATTGCCGCTGCGCATGTTTTTTCAAGACCCCTGCGCGTTAAATTCGAACCACTATTACCTATTCCTCACATTTGAACAGTGTAACATTTTCATTACCTGCCGCTCACAACATCGTATGACATCTTCTTCTGCAGACCCGCAACATCTCAATGTCCAATTTTACGCAAATCGTCCGTGGATCCCATTTTATTTTTCATCGACTTAAATATTTCCCCATTAAGAGATGCTCCCCAATAAATCCAGTTTGACCCGGTATTTCGCGCCTTCACTGCGTCTAGTTGATAAGTATTTATAGTAAGACAAACAATACACCCGAACGCTCAATTCCATACAGTTGGCGTTATCGGCGTAAAGCCATTTGACTAATATTATTTGTTTGTCTCTATTGAAAGAAAATAAAACGAGTCTTTATCTCTATTGTTGGTTTGTAACCTACGTAGTATACTCGCACAGTTGCATATTTATGCAGAGATCGGAAAATCATTGATAAATGTATTCGTCGTTTCAATGCTTAGGGCCTAGTAATTTCGGCAAATCGGAACTCAACTTACGTAAAACACTTGCTCAATTAACCGTTGAACTCCACCTCCGTTCTCTGCAAAAGGTTCGAAGGCGGAGCTTTGCACGTGCTATTATTTAATTGGACGATTGCCATTGAGGAACAAACACACGATTGGTTCGGCATGTTGATTGCTAGACAAAGGAAGCCAATTTTGTCGGCGAGAAACTTGTCGCTTTATTGCTTCAGACAGGAAGCGGCTTTCCTTTGATGACGTCAAACTGTCAATTCACATAGAGTGCAAATTTTCGGAAATGCTAACATTAAACTTTGGATTAAATTATCAAAATAAAGCAAAAGCGAAGTTGAGAAATATTATTGAAATAATTAGCCTCAGTTCAAATAAGACGTTTTGCGTTGTAAATCAACGAGTTTTCATGACAACAAAAACTTTAACAAACAATACCGCGACGCACAGGGAATGATATACCTCGATTTTTTTTAATGAACAATCAATGAAGAAGTGTGAAAACACCAACAAAGACATTTTTTTCATCTTTTAATTTTTGTCAAAACTATTACTACCCCGTTCATTCCTAACCTTTCCCGCTATTTGTTGTTTCGACGGCCCCCTCAGTCTATAACATTATAGGGTGTAGTTTTTTTGCAATAACAAAAATGGCGGCAATTGTGAAGATTTACGATTACGAAATGGATTTTTTGCAATTTAGCAACCAGGAAAGCGTTGTGTCAATGTATTACGCGCACTGAATTTTTATTTTGAAATTTGAAGGTAAAAAACTGCGCGCTATGCATGGTAAAATACGGTAATAATAAAAAAATTTTATTTTTTTTTACCTTAAATTGGTAATTTTTTTAACAGCAATTGGGAAATTTGTAGAAAAGTGCCGTTTACCGGAACTTTATAAAGAAGGAAAAAAATTGCTGTCACTGTAGGTTGCAATATCCTGAAAAAAGACTCGGTGACGAAACATGCAAAGTCTAAAGGTTTCAACTTGTCGCCATGGTGTAATGGATATGGTGTCCGCCTAGCGACCGGGAGGTCACGGGTTCCATCCCCACCGTGGGAGCGTTTTTTAGATCCCCCCCCCCCCCTAAAGACACCAAGTACTGGTTCTAGGCCCAGGAGACAGACTCGAGAGCGTTTAAATAAGCCCTAGGCCTTCGATGCAATCAAGCTAAAATAAATAGGTTTAAACTAAAGGTAAGATTTTGAAGATGAGCGGAATTTTAATTTGAAATTACTTTGAAATGCTATAGTCTTACTATATGTATATATGCAGATGAAACAAACGAAAACTGGTTGGCAATGGGCCAAAAACGCACCACAGACAATCTAGGATCCAAAATTTTTTTCAGTTCAAGGTCAAGGTCACAGGGGTAAAAAATTTTGTGTGTATGGAAAGGCCTTGTCCTTATACACATGCATACCAAATATGAAAGTTACATCTGAAGCAACATAGAAGTTATAAGCATTTTTCGAAACCTAAACGCAGATTTCGAAACCTAAACACGGACCCTAAGTTCAAGGTCAAGGGGTCAAAATGTGTGTGCGTATGGAAAGGCCTTGTCCATATACACATGCATACCAAATATGAAGGTTACATGTACATCTGAAGCGACACAGAAGTTATGAGCATTTTCCTAAACCTAAAGGCAAAAGTGTGACAGACCAACGGACAGACAGACGGACAGTCCGATCACTATATGCCCTCCTCAGGGATCAAGCTATACTCCAATTTTTGGGAGAAGTCACTTCTCCCTCAGCTCTGGAGAGGGAGAAGTGAGGCAGTTTTAGGGAGAAGTGGATCTTTTGCGATCACCAATGGACCATTGTGAACCATGACCCAGGGGTTTCACTGGCCCAAAAAAAGTTGTTGCCACTTTTTCGCAGTGTGAAAACTGTCTGTTATTCTAACCTTATTAATATGAACAATAATTAAGGACGATTATTAAAAGAAACCTTACTACATTACATTAATGTCATTGACTGTATTATCACTTGAAAAAATATGGTAATACATAAAAAAAACTATAAGTACCTTCATAACTCATACCTTCATAAGTCTTAATAAGCTTTATTTGTATATAAATAACTTTTTTCATCTTGATAAACAACACAGATAACCAAAATAATATAATAATGTTAACAATGTAACAGTATGCTGCATACATGTAAATGTTTCAAAATTAACAATTTAATTTTAAACATAGAATCACACCAATTTACATCATTTGAAAGGGAAAGAGAAAAAACATCAGAAAATAAAGCATCTCACTTCATATTGTTAAACAGTTATATTTGGTCATTTGGACATGATATACATCAGCTTTGACAGCTTCTGTTGTTAAAACGTTTTCTGTAAGTGGTGGATGATTTCTAGGCTCAAATAAATGAATGTTTTTCACCCATATTTCTTGACAGAAAGGCTCAGATAATTGCCACCATCCATTCTAGTTGCCTGAACTATCATAAAATATAATTTTACTAACTATCAACAACAAACCAACACATAAATGTCCCTATCTTTAAATGTCTGAATTTTTAACATATCCGAAATATAGTACAACGAGTGAATGGTATACTTTTTTTTTTTACGAAATTGTTGGTTTCTTAATCAAACTTTACCTTTCCCAAAATATTATAATAATAAAACTATTAAACAGAAATGCTCACAAATTCGTGTTGAAACAAGATTTCATGTGTTTTGTGGAGAAATTGTTTTTGTTAAATGCTTTTGCCAGGCCCGTGGTATTGACAGTCACTATTGATTAAATGGTTAAGAAATAGCGGCCCTAATAATCGTTTTTTATCGTGGTGAGAGTTTGTCACAGTGTTTCTTTATTTATTGCTCACTATCATAAAGGCGCCGTTCAGCCGATAATAATCCCCATAAAACTTGACAATAGCAGTAAAAACACCGTTTGTAACACTTACACGCTTCAGTGATTTCACTCTGCTTGGTCAAGAGATTCCTGCCAAATACCAGAATGACGAGCGCTGTGAATGGTTGCTTATCAATTTTCAATAGGTAATTTACTACGCCAGGGGGCGGAGTTTCGTCGATTCGGTCAGTTGATTGACTTTGGCGTGTATTCGGTAATAAACAGAAGCCACTTAGATAGCGCTGCGGATATGATAATTGCCAGATTTTAGGGCGAAGTGATATCGCCGGTGCTTTTGATCCGGGCGATTAAAGCGAAGCCACGGCGATATAATCGCCCAAATCGCCCAGTTGCTTGATCCCTGCTCCTTCCGGGCCATACAAACTGCAAGTTGTGAATGGTGTTAGAAGGCATCAAAGGACTTTGATGTTAATGCTGATTTGGGGCAAGTTTCTAGGAGGTAAAAACTGTAAATTTGTAACACATCAGCAAGTGGTCATTTCAAACGGCATTAATCAATACTACATTACTGGAAGCATGCTCATACTGTCAGATAAAGCATTAGGGCTTAGCTCCATAGAGGATGGAATGTGAGAAAACTATCGGACAATTTAGAAACATAACTGCATTTGAATAATTGGATTTTAAACAGGTGTCAGGAAATAAATTGTGTTGACTTGAGTTTATTTATATGAGGTTGCTTTACAGGTTTTGTTTGTTAACGGATTGACTTGAAGAACCCAGTTGTGCAAAAAGGTGCGTCCTGGGGACTCTCAATTGGTTTCCAATTAGCGTCATTTTTCAAATGTATGCGAACAAATATGCTTGATTAAGCATTTCCAAGAGCCCTGCTTATTGTGACAGTGACCTTTGACCTAGTGACCTCAATTTCAATAGGGGTCATTTACTGTCCAAGGTCAATGCACATGTGAATAATAAAGCCAATCAGTCAATTCATTGACAAGTTATTGATCATAAACAATTTTCACACTTATTGTGACAAAGAACTTGACCTTTGACCTACAGTCTGCAAAACTAACTTTTTTGTCTTCATAGCCAATGTGGCTATGAAACTTTGAAGTCATAGTCAGAGGAAATTTGTCATAGCCAGAAAAAAATGAATTAATTTACAGTGATATTATCATGAAAGGATGACAACAGTCGTTATATATAGATTGCAAGTGGGGGGTGAGATTGTAAACAAATCAGCATTCCAGTTTTCAAACTTGTATTCCATCACATCTGACTCTGAGAGTTCTTTAATACAATATTTTGCAATGTTATTTTCATTATTTTCATCATCATCAACACCTTCGCACTATTATTTCATTTATCAGCGTAGAATGCAAGTTCAGTTTACCAAAAGTATAACAACATTTTAAATACCCGAGCCGGACTTTACACTCTCTATAACATCTAAGGGAGATGATAAAAAACTAAGGGAAGTAACCAAGCAGTGTCACTGTAAGAATTTACACCTGAAATGCATAAATTGATTATTTATTGGTTTATTTTCTCTGATTTTTTTTCATTGCAATTCAGGCGATGTATATTCAATTTTTCTATCGCCAGAGCCAAGATTTATCGCATTGGCGATCAGGCGATCAGTTAATTTTGCAGACTGGACCTAGTGACCCCAATTTCAATAGGGGCCATCTGCTGTCCAAGGCCAATGCACATGTGAAGTATCAATGAAATCGGTCCATAAATTGACGAGATATTGATCGGAAACGAACTGGTCTACTGACAGATAGACCGTCTGACAACCAGCAAAACAATATACCCCTTCTTCTTTCCTTCTTCTTTGAAGGGGGTGGGGGGGGGGGGGCATAATACTGTTATTTAATTAAACCCAAATTTTTTTTACAATACTTTACAATATTTTTGGGGTTTTATACTTACCATCAATTTCTAATCTCTCTGTGACCCACTTATTATCAGCAGCACCATGGCCCAATTGTTCTTCACCAGCATCTTCCCATGCTTGTTCAGCCTCCACATCTTGGTCTTCTACTGAAGCGTTTCCATAGAAGGCTGTTTTAAAGTCGTGGTAATTACCATGTTCATCCTGACCATAATCTTCAACTAAATTGTCATCCAGAACATTAGCTGCATCTACATAACTGTCATGTCTGCCATAATCCTCATGACCATAATCTGTATCTCCATAGTTTCCATAACCAGCTTGGTCCCTTCCATTGTCATTATACCAGTAATCAGTATGGTTTTTGTTAACACGTTTAGCAACACTAGATTTTACACTCGTTGCAGATGGCCTGGCTCTGTGATCCCTTTGCCCGACATAATCCCTGTCAGTATAAGCTGTATCTCTATAGTTTGTGTAACAAGCACTGTCTCTTGCAGAGGAACCACCACCAGATTTTACCCTGCTGTGACTGGGCTGTGAGCGGTGTGTCAATGGCGTCTGTAAGCCCAGGCTTGCGGTTCTGGACTGAGACGCATGCGCACCAGACCTTGGTTCATGTCGCACAGCAGAATGTGTCGGCTGGGATGGTGGGATGCCAGTGGTCGATGGATGGGACCCCAGAACTGATGGCTTATCAGCACCATGCCTGTTCGTTGGCCTATGGACAGCTCTACCTCTGTCTGGTTGATATCTGTTTGCATTGTATGCCATCACGTTTTTAGCATTTAAGTCTAAAAATAAAAAAAATACATGGGCATTATTTTCCAATAAAGTTGTCAAGTAAAAAAGTTGTTTTATATTCTTTCTTTTTAACAGATCATTTATTCACAGTTTTTTCTTGGTTTACAAAATGAACAGTAGGAAGACTGAAGGTATGGCAATCTGAAATTAACTTTTTAAAGGGGCCTTTTCACAGATTTTGGCATTTTTTAACTTATTCATTAAATGCTTTATATTGATAAATGTTAACATTGGATCGTAAAAGCTCCAATAAAAAATCAAGAATAAAATTTTAAAAAGGAAAAGAACATTGCCCGGTGCAGGTTTCGAACCAGTAACCCCTGGAGTCCTGCCAGAGTCCTGAAGTAAAAACGCTTTAGCCTACTGAGCTATTCCGCCGAGTACACATACTTCACGTATTTTATACCTTATATAAGCAATCTTCGTAGTTATACAAAATTTAACGACAAAAACAGAACTCTCCAAATTATTCAATCGTTTCGCGTTGCAACGCTTTATAATTTTTAGGTTTTATAATCGTCAAAAGATGCATATAATGGCTATATTAAAGCATGGTAAATGTTCAGTATTACTGTTTCCTCACAAATATCATAACTAACACGAAAATTTGCGAATCTGAAACAACTTTTTTCAATTTTGTCAATTTACCAAAGCGTGAAAAGATCCCTTTAAGGCACTGGACAATGAAGTTAAAAAGGAAAGTTTTAATTTTTAATTTATCCCTTGATTTTTTAAAGATCTAATAAAAAAGATGTTTAAGTTTCCAAAGAAAAATTGAAACTGCAGATGTCTTTAACTGGTGTAAGTTTGTGAAGAAAAAAACAACAAAGTGCACCTGTCTTAGCATGTCACTGTTAAGACCAATACCCAAATGCAGCATTGCATAAATTGATATATAGTAAATTGAAACATTAACAAGAATATCAGTGAAACTGATAGATGCTCCCCAATATGCGCTTTGTCAATCTATGTGTTAATAACCACCTAAAACAAGAGATGTGTTTGTCAGAAACACAATGCACCCCCCTGCGCCCCTTTGATTTTTTTTAAAATATATCATTTGGCAGGTTCATTAACTACCTCCCTTTAAAGCTTATAACTTTTCTTGACAGATTTTTTTTTTAAAGAGGTAACAGTGACCTTGACCTTTGACCTTGTGACCCAAAAATAGGTGTGGCATGTAGAACTCATCAAGGTGCAGCTACATATGAAGTTTCAAAGTTGTAGGTTGAAGCACTTTGATTTTAGAGCCAATGTTCAAAACCTTGACAAAATGTAAAGGTTTTAGCACGACGGACACTACACGACAAGCTGGCTATGACAATACCTTGGTTTTTCTCCGAAAACAGCCGTGCTAAAAATCAATATTTGAGTTGATTTGTGCTATTGATACCAAGCAATTAAAAAGACCCATAATTCCCTATTGGGAGATTTCATGACATGAATTTTCCCAATTTCAGGGGTTTCCGATCTAATTTTTAGTTGTACTCAATAGGGTACAACTAATGTAGCGTGTTTTGCAAGTCAGTCTGCTGTTAGCTACGCTGGGCAGAGCGACGTGGTTGTATACAATCAATATGGGGTCAATGAGAGCCCACACTTTGCATGAGCGACAGCACTTGTAGGCCTGCACTAGCTACAGTAAAATTATGCAGACGACGAATGAGTGGGAACAGTGGTGTAATGGTAGAACGCTGGCTTTCTGAGCAAGAAATTTATTCCACATTTGCTCCTCTTGTGGACATTGTGCATTGTATGCAAAATACAGTTATATCATTTATTTGACTTGTAAAAAATGTTAACAAATTAAAGTTGAATTCATTACATACCACTAAAATGTTTTGTCGAATTCTCAAATTGGCATAAATAAATTTGTAATCCGAAACACACTTCTGAATTTTAATGTTAACGCGACATAAACAAATTCTAGCTTCAAATAAACAGTGCTTCGTGTATTTCTGCTGTTTCTTTGTATCAGTAAAAAGCGCGCGAAAACTATTCAGACATGTACAAGTCACGTAAAAAGTGTGGCTGCGTATTTATTGAACAGCAAGTCAGGCGACATGTGTGTTCAGTTGGAAAACCCCGTCTCGATTGGACAATATTTCATCACATCTTTTAATAGTCACATATGCCAAAATTCATTTGCTACTTAAGGTAGTGCACCTCTAATGGGCACATATCCAAATATAATCTAATTAATTATTTTCTTAATCAGCATCATTTCACTGAACTACATGCAAATTTGTAGGTAGGCTTTCCATGCTTTTTAAAAAAATATACCGATTTTTTCAAAACCACCCCCACGCTCGGCTTTTGTCCAGTTTATTTTCACCCCTGCGGTATATAAAAGTTCCATAATTCATTCAAATTTCCAAATATGGGCATGCAGTTGGTGTGTACAGATGCTGTAAAGGTGTTTAAAGTTTAAACAAGATGAAATAAGTATTCTTTTACAGACATTTATTTTTTACAAATTTTTATCTATGGAAGAGCACGATGAAATGTAAGTGATTTCAGCCAAGTAAAAATTGGGTCGGTTAAAAACAAAGTGTCATAAAGTTCAAAATAGTATCATTTAAGTCATATTTTAAACTTAGTTTTTATAGAAACACTATATACAGCAAAAATACCAAGAACTAGACAGATTTACCGTTTACTTTTTGAAATAAAAATAAAAATGCAACATGCATGGTTCGTATTTTCAACAGTAAATCACCCAATTTCGCCATAACGTTGTTTTAATTTTAATAATTGAAAAATGTGCATAAAAATTGCAACATATTTAACAATAAATATAGCTTATATGCCATATTAAATCAAATTTCGTTAGAAAATAAATAAAACGCGTCGCAAAAAAGTATACGTCGTCGGCAGGATTCGAACCTGCGCGGGAATATCCCAAAAGATTTCTAGTCTATCGCCTTAACCACTAGGCTACGGCACCTAATAGTAGGCTCTTCAACCTTCGAAGAAATCGCGGGAAATCATTAGAGGTGCACTACCTTAAGACAAGAGATGTGTTTATTAGAAACACAATGCACCCTACTGGGCCGCTTTGATTTATGTATTTTTTTATCATTTGGCAGGTACAGATAATTATCTCCCTTTAAAGCTTTTTACTTCCCTTGGATTTGCTTTTTTGACCTTTGACCTTGAAGGATGACCTTGACCTTTCACCACTCAAAATGATACACATGCATGCCAAATATCAAGTTGCTATCTTCAATAAAGCAAAAGTTATGACCAAGGTTAAAGTTTTGGGACAGAAAGACAGAATGACCGACAGACAGGCCAAAAACAATATGCCCCCGATCATTTGATCCGGGGGAATAAAAAAAGGTGAATGTTTATGTTAATGAAATTCTTGAGAATACTTTTAAAAATGGAATAAACGAGACAATCTGGCAATAAAAAGCGACGGGAAAAGAAGTAAGTAATTGATACGAGTTGGGCTGATACGGATGCATTGGGGAATCGATCGGGTTGGGATTATGCGTATCTATGCGAGAGAAAAAATGTTCAGCAATGAAATAAATAGAGGATATTTCACGAGTGATCATACAAAATATATTTTCACGCTTGGCACAGCCACGACTGAGATGCGCCACTCGTGAGAATATAATTTTTCTATGATCACGAGTCAAACAACAAACGATCTTTAATACACTGACATGAACACATTTTCTGTTTCTTTTATGCCCCTTTTTTAAGAAAATAATTAACAGCTGTTTCCCTTTCGCTGAAAAGTTACCTTTTCTCCCGTGGCTTGACTCAATACATTTAAATACACGTCATTATACCAGCGAAATTCTCCGGTTTAACTCTTGTACAATGTAAATAAACGATGAATAAAAGATTAAATAAAACGAAAGATTGTTGGATTTAATGGAATATCGTTTTTAATTCACTCCTGATCATAAAAAAAATATATATAAATCTTGAAGTAAATCTTGACAGGTTTTTTTTCCACTTTTTGGGAAGATAGCCCATGGCTTTGGAATTGGGAATTTTGTCGGAATTTTCATGAAATTGGGAAAATAAATTCATTAGCCTTTTTTTCCACACGAAAAGTCCACTAATTAGGGAAATACTAAATTTGAATAACACTTTATAATCATTAAAATTAAAAGAACAAAATCATAAAATACTTTGTTTGATGTAATTGAATTAAAATTGAGGTAAAATACGCATAAGACACTTCTTTATAAAAAAAATAAAAAAAAAAAATTTTTTTTTTTTTTTTTTGGAAATTGGGAACTTTTTGCCACATTTTGGGAAAAAAGTATACTTTTTGGGATTGGGAACATAGCCGAATTTCGGCTATAAAATCGGGCCAAAAAAAACCCTGCTTGATATGATAATCTTAAAATAGAACAAGAAATGTGTTTGTCAGAAACACTATGTCCTCTTCTGCGCCGCTTTGACTTAGTATTTTTGACCTTTGACCTTGAAGGATGACCTTGACCTTGCACCACTCAAAATGTGCAGCTCTATGAGATACATATGCATGCCAAATATCAAGTTGCTATCTTCAATATTGCAAAAGTTATTGCAAATGTTAAAGTTGGCGCAAACCAACAGACCAACCAACCAACAGACAGGGCAAAAACAATATGTTCCCCACTATAGAGGTGGGGGACATAAAAAGTAGTACCGAAAATTTGTTATTTTCACTGCTGTTATTTCACTGCAGAAATGTCATATTTTATCATTAGGTATAAAAGAAATTTCGTCATCCACGACTTTATAGCTTTTTCTTAAAGAGTCATTACGGACCAAAATAACGTCATAAAAACGTATAGAGGGGGCTCATCTAATACCCGTTAACAATTTGATGCGGTGCCAATTTAATTATAGTGCACAGGGATCATATTTTCCCGCAACATCAATCGGTCCGGATTTAAATGGGGGAAAAAGTGTCCGAAAATTTATATTCGAAATCATGACAAATTATGTTAAAATATATACCATTGATTTTGCTATTTATGAAGATGGTATAATAAATGTACAAATTAAATTTCCTTAGGCATTATTTTTAAACGGAACATACGAGTTTTCTCATATTGTTTTATCATTTGCTATTTCATTGACGTTGGTTGTTTCGTGTTTTTCATCGTTGTCAATATTATTAGTCTGTGTAATTCTATACAGATGTTTTAAATCGTTGTCAACTCGATAATAGCTTACACACATACATTGAACCAAACAAATGTCTGTGCGTAGGCTTGTACTGACAATAACAAAACCAAATAGTTAAGAAATAATTCATGTACGTTATAGTTTGTAGTTGAATAACCCACGGCAGATAGTTAAGATGCCTAGGGATTAAATGATTTGAAACCACGCATCTAAACTTTCGGTCCTGGGTTATTCAACAACAAACAAAAAAGAACACGAATTATTTCGATTCTAACACGATTTTCACTGAAGATTTATACACTAACACGATTTTTACTGAAGATTTATACAATGTATATTATTTTTCTTGTGTACTATTTTATGTGAAGTTCCGCCCATAAAATAACTTTCGGCTGTTCTGTCTATCAGATCCGCTACTTTTATTTATTTATTGCCGAATTATTACGCTGGTGGAAAATGTATCGGCATATTTTGTTTAATTACAGCGCATGTTTTCGGTGTATAAGGTCCGCCCACAATTATTGCGGAATATCCGATTTTCTTCTTTGTTTTTATGACAGTTTACTGTATCATGCATGAAGTGCACAATTTTCACGAGGATAACTTCGAGGTTTGCATCTCCGAAGAAACTGTCAACGATTTTATCCCGGACGAGTACACCTTACGGACCGATTGTGCTAGGTATAAGTCAGTGAAATTATCGATTGATATTGACACGGGGTTATTCACGCGTGACTAATACACAGCCGCGCGAATCTTCGCTGCTTGGGGCCATACACTGATACTAGTCGGCTGACGTGCAATAATCTGGTCCTGACCGGTTTAGAGACTGCAGCGAATGGTTTATCACACCTTATCGAGATAAGAATGTAATAAGGGTGTGCACTGTGTAATCTATTTCATGACATGGGAATTTTAGCAAACAGAATCAGACCGACTGTTTGGGATTTTCAATCAGTCTTACATGACCTCAATCGGTCTAGGACCGACAAAACCGACAAAAATATGATCCCTGATAGTGCATGTATATTTCATCGTGTATATTTATAGAACTGATTTACCCTTTTTTTACAGCCGCATGATATAAAGCATTCACTATAAATGTATGCCATACAAAACCCGTGTTTTAAGTAACAGCGCGAAATTATTGCTGTCGTCTGCAATGTCAAGTGCCATGAGTTGGGCTAAAAACCAGGGCAACTAGCTTTTTCAAAGCTTGAAACAACTCAATCCAATTAAACATAGAATACAAATTGGCGACTGTGGATCAATTAGGCCTAGGAAATGAATCAATTGCGGCTCACAGCAAGACATGATGCATTAAGTCTGTCATGGCGGCAAAATTGTTGCTCAATAATTTAAAGAAAATAAATAAAGTGTTAGATACACATAACACAACATGTAGGCTTTTTATTCTTTCCCAAGGCAACCAAAATTCTAAAGATGGTTGCCAGTGCAGCAACCAATTGCGGAAAAAAAGAGCAATATTGTTGTAATTTTGTTTACACTACGCAACCCTTGATTTTGCGGTGATTCTAGCATAACTGCTGATCGATGCAACATGACAAATTGCGGTGATTCCTAGCGACAAGAAAATTTGGGTGATGTCTCAGCGATTCCACAGTGACTGTCGCACCATATATCTCTCTGTAAGGCAATCAGCGCGAATCAATGTGAACCGCCGCAAATATCCTCTTTTTGCGATGAAAAGAAGTCACCAACATGGAAATCGGAAATATGCATTCGGCAAACTATGATACATTGTAAATAACCGAAATAACAAATATTCGTACCATTGGGAATTGGCAAAATATGACTTGCAAACTGGAATTCTTAAATTTGAAATTTGACAAGTACAAAGATAGCGCCGATCACAGCTTCAATGCTTTATCCGTCCTTTTAACAGATTTTTATCGCTTAGAGGATAAATGACATTCAACAGCTAATTGGTTTTGATCTGTTGTGTAATGTCAATTAAGTTGTGAACAACTTGCCAGTCAGTGTTTATAACATGTATTCCCTATCAGAGCAGTACGTGTAAGAAAAATAAATGAAACAAGGGCTGTTTGTAAAACATGCATGCCCCCCCATATGGACTGTCAATTGTAGTGGCAGCCATTGTGTGAATACGTTTTTTGTCACTGTGACCTTGACCTTTGACCTAGTGACCTGAAAATCAATAGGGGTCATCTGCCAGTCATGATTAATGTACCTATGAAGTTTCTTGATCCTAGGTCTAAGTATTCTTGAGCTATCACCGGAGACCATTTTACTGTTTCGAGTCACTGTGACCTTGACCTTTGACCTAGTGACCTGATAATAGATAGGGGTCATCTGCCAGTCATGATCAATGTACCTATGAAGTTTCATGATCCTAGGCCTAAGTATTCTTGAGTTATCATCCGGAAACCATTTAACTGTTTCGAGTCACTGTGACATTGACCTTTGACCTAGTGACCTGAAAATCAATAGGGGTCATCTGCCAGTCATGATCAATGTACCTATGAAGTTTCATGATCCTAGGCGTAAGCATTCTTGAGTTAATATCATCCAGAAACCATTCAACTATTTCGAGTCACTCTGACCTTGACCTTTCACCTAGTGACCTGAAAATCAATAGGGGTCATCTGCCAGTCATGATCAATATACCTCTGCAGTTTCATGATCCTAGGCGTAAGCATTCTTGAGTTATCATCCGGCAACCATTTTACTATTTCGAGTCACTATGACCTTGACCTTTGACCTAGTGACCTGAAAATCAATAGGGGTTATCTGCCAGTCATGATCAATGTACCTATGATGTTTCATGAGGCCTAAATTAAAATTAAGTTTGTTTGCCCTTTACCGACCGACCCACTTTTTACCCCCCGACCCAAAAATTGTTATTGCGATTTCTGAAAACATATTTGTTTATTTTCGTTTTTTTTCGCCAATCATATTAGAGCCGACTGCAATATCTATTTGTGCACGTATTTATATCCCTGGCCATTCTTATCGCCCCTGACCGATCTAAGTCGCTCTGATGGTTGGAATTTCATATGCCCCAGAATGCGCAGTAATGCAAGTGTCTATAACCGGCATCGGTCCTTATATATATACTCTTATTATATATATATATATATATATATATATATATATATATAAGGACCAACATTTTTTTTTCAAGTACCTGTGTCACAGAACAAGTGCTTGAAAATCGGAATGCAGTCTACTCGCGATGAAAAATACATCTAACAGTTACAGGATTATCGTTCGAAAATGCAAAAATAGACAAACATGATTCGATTTATATGTAAGTGGATCTGTGTTTAATCAGATTCATGTGCATATTGCTTTATTATGTTTGCCACTCTAGACTCTAGTTCTATACAGTTTACTGTAACGGCATGTTAGTGAAATGGATTTTTAAAGATAAACTTATTTAATATATTAATTACTCTTGGCTAAATATATCGCCAACACTCAAGTATATATATTTAAAGAGTAAATATACCCACACACTGAAACTAACACGCTTAATTTATTTCCCCAAATCAAGTTTTCATGCTTATGTTTGCCCTTTTGTGAATTTACTTTGCCATGCCAAGACTAATGACTTTATGCACTCTCCAGTCAAACACTTAAAATTGAGGCCTGTGAAAATTTCAACTGTCCTGTGAATTTTTTCTCCTGGTAGGCCAGTCTGGCCGTTAAATTGTGTCATGTCTGAATTATTCCATTAAAGGCTTTTGGCTGTCTTTCTACACTCCTTCATTGCTTTTTGTATGCTAAAGGGAAAGGTTTAAGTAAAAACTTAAAGCAGTCTGGCAGTTAAATAATTACAAATGTATTTGAGCAATTAACATCATTTATTGAATACATATTTGATGTAATAACACACAAGCATGCATTTGATATTAATATATGCAAGAAAACAGCAAACAAGATGTGGTTAAGCTACATAGGGCTTCGTACACTGCAACAGTGCTTTAATAACAGTGTTTTAAATATTCATAGACTATTAGTGTATTAAAAATATAATTTCTCAAATAAAATAAAATAATTTTCCTACCTACCTACCCACCTGTAAAATCTAGGGTCGGTAAAGGGCAAACCAACAATATTTTAAATGTGGCCTGATCCTAGGCCTAAGCGTTCTTGAGTTATCATCCGGAAACCATTTAACTATTTCGTGTCACTATGACCTTGACCTTTGACCTAGTGACCTGAAAATCAATAGGTGTTATCTGCCAGTCATGATCAATGTACCTATGAAGTTTCATGAGGCCTAAATTAAAATTAAGTTTGTTTGCCCTTTACCGACCGACCCACTTTTTACCCCCGACCCAAAATTGTTATTGCAATTTCTGAAAACATATTTTGTTTATTTCTGTTTTTTTTCGCCAATCATACATGTATTAGAGCCGACTGCAATATCTATTTGTGCACGTATATATATCCCTGGCCATTCTTATCGCCCCTGACCGATCTAAGTCGCTCTGATGGTTGGAATTTCATATGCCCCAGAATGCGCAGTAATGCAAGTGTCTATAACCGGCATCGCGGCCGGCGGTGTTCCGTTAAAATGGCGTCTTGCTGAACGACATCATACTTAACTATTGGTTTCGCGATTGTAGTCGGACATATACGAGTTTACGTTCGTTGCACACATGTTGTTTACGTGATCCAAGATGGCAGACAATAAAAAGAAATAACGATGCTCAGTGAAATTGACAAATAACTATCAAAATTAACGGCTGATGTCATATAATTAGTATGGATTAATGAAAATCGCGTGTCATTCTAAGATGGAGTGTATGTTTTAAATACAAATAAAACTATTCTTTTGGAAATGTATGTACTGAATGTCACAGAACACAGGTACTTGAAAAAAAAATTTGGTCCTTATATATATACTCTTATTATATATATATATATATATATATATATAATATATATATATATATATATTATATATATTATATATATATATAAGGACCAACATTTTTTTTTCAAGTACCTGTGTCACAGAACAAGTGCCTTGAAAATCGGAATGCAGTCTACTCGTGATTGAAAAATACATCTAACAGTTACAGGATTATCGTTCCGAAAATGCAAAAATAGACAAACATGATTCGATTAATATGTAAGTGGATCTGGGTTTTAATCAGATTCATTGCCATATTCTGCTTTATTATGTTTTGCCACTCTAGACTCTAGTTCTATACAGTTTACTGTAACGGCATGTTAGTGAAATGGATTTTTAAAGATAAACTTATTTAATATATTAATTACTCTAGCTAATATCTCGCCAACACTCAAGTATATATGTTTAAAGAGTAAATATACCCACACACTGAAACTAACACGCTTATTTATTTCCCAAATCAAGTTTCATGCTTATGTTTGCCCTTTTGTGAATTTACTTTGCCCATGCCGAGACTAATGGCTCTATGCACTCTCCAGTCAAACACTTACAAATTGAGGCCTGTGAAAATTTCAAACTGTCTGTGAATTTTTTCTCCTGGTAGGCCAGTCTGGCCGTTAAATTGTGTAATGTCTGAATTATGCCATTAAAGGCTTTTGGCTGTCTTTCTACACTCCTTCATTGCTTTTTGTATGCTACAAGGGAAAGGTTTAAGTAAAACTTAAAGCCGTCTGGCAGTTAAATAATTACAAAAGGTATTGAGCAATTAACATCATTTAGTTGAATACATATTGATGTAATACACACAAGCATGCATTTGATATTAATATATGCAAGAAAACAGCAAACAAGATGTGGTTAAGCTACATAGGGCTTCGTACACCTGCAACAGTGCTTTAATAACAGTGTTTTCAAATATTCATAGACTATTAGTGTATTAAAATATAATTTCTCAAATAAAATAAAATAATTTTCCTACCTACCTACCCACCTGTAAATCTAGGGTCGGTAAAGGGCAAACCAACCAATATTTTAAATGTGGTCTGATCCTAGGCCTAAGCGTTCTTGAGTTATCATCCGGAAACCATTTTACTATTTCGAGTCACTGCAGGCCCTCAATCTATCAATCGGCCGCCGAATATTTCAGCGGCAGTCCCCCACCTGAAAAGTATACTTTTTTCCCTTTTATGGGATAATTCCCCCAAAAAAAAAAAATTAAAAAAAAAATTAAATAGAAAGATGTGTCTCATGATTATTATATCTCATTCTATTTCAATTTAATCTTTTCAAACATACTAAATTATGAAAAATGCAATCAATATAGTGCAAACATGTACAAATGACATAATAGAGAGAGCTAAGTAAAACAAGGGACAAAATTGTCACAAAACAGGTTTTTCATTGTGAAAAAAAAATCTGATTAAAGGGAGAAAACTAAAACTGAACTTTTGAAATGAACAAACAAAATTAACCCCCTTTGTAAGTTTGTTTTAAAAAAAAATCTATTTTTAGTCGTGGCGACCTTGATATTGGAGATATTGACGTGATTCTTTCGTGCGACACACCGTCCCATGATGGTGAACAAATGTGCCAAATGATTTTAAAATCTCACAATGAATGACATAGTTATGGCCAGGACAAGCTCATTTATGGCCATTTTTGACCTTTGAACTCAAAGTGTGATCTTGACCTTGGAGATATTGACGTAATTATTTCGCGCGACACACCGTCCAATGATGGTGAACAAATGTGCCAAATGATTTTAAAATCTGACAATGAACGACATAGTTATGGCCCGGACAAGCTTGTTCCGCCCGCCCGCCAGCCAGCCCGCCCGCATTCGCCAATCTAATAACCAGTTTTTTCCTTCGGAAAACCTGGTTAAAATCCCCCAAAAAGGGAAACGCCGCGAAAATTCCCCCTCCTAAGGGCTGCGGACCCCTTCCCCCAAAGAAGTGTGAGGGCCCTGCACTGTGACCTTGACTTTTGACCTAGTGACCTGAAAATCAATAGGGGTCATCTGCCAGTCATGATTAATGTACCTATGAAGTTTCATGATCCTAGGCCTAAGCGTTCTTGAGTTATCATCCGAAAACCATCGGAAACCGACGGACCGACCGACATGTGCAAAACAATATACCCCCTCTTCTTCGAAGGGGGCATAATTAAATCCAGACAATTTATTTACATGCTAAAAAGTATGTACTCATAAAAGCTCAGAGCATTCAAGAAGAACTAAAACTTGTATGGTCTGTTGACCAAATGGTTAACTAATTGTAGTACCGTCTTTATCCTAATAAACGCTCCCGCCCTACTAAACGCGCCCCTATCGTTAAATAAAACAAAGGAGTGATCAAAATAATAGCGCCCCCTTTTTTAACCTGATTTAACTTGAGTGTGAATAGTCGACTGTTTCATGTTCTTTGTATCAATACCATCCGGGTATCTGTACTATAAGTATACCAGTCTACAAACAAGGTGTGCGCTTCTGCATATGGGTATTCGGACGTTCAAAAAATTGACCTACCGTTTAGCGTTCACGCCGTCGAACGCATTTCGCAATATAACTCGTTGTTTTTTTCACTATTTCTTTACTTGCAAAAAATACTAGTGGCTTATAACTTACCCTGCAATCTTTATTTCTCGCATTTTGCGAGTGTGCGAGTGTTAATTTCGAGCCCTGTGTATATGCGTGGATTACGCTTGATTTAAATGCCTCATTCCTACGTTAATTCAGTCTTATTTGTTTCAAATATGGGGCATGATTGTTCATTAGGATCTTGAAATTCGTCCATCGGTCGAAGGACGAAAAAGAAGAAAACAATGTCTGACGAATAATAATGGTTTCACAGTATTAAGAGGAAATGTCAATGCCAAGTAATTTGCGACATACCCGGTAATTTAGTTGAGATTCACAATGAAACTTTTATTGGAAATTAAAATTAATGATCCCAATGTTTTACCCGCTATTCACAAATAAATACACCCACGCCAATTTTCGCGCACTTTTTTCAGAACAAAGAAATTCATTTAATTCACGTGCACTATGTATATGTGGCTAGAATTTGAAGCTGAAAATAGCTGTACACGACGAGTGCAAACCATGTCAGGTGATTTACGCATGTTGTAATACAACTGTCCTGATTGGGCGCTTATTTCATCAAATCTTTAAATAGAAGCATATGCAGAAATTGAGCACTTTTATCATCAATATTAACCAGAATTTGCTTTTAAAATGAGAATCCGGCATATGCGAGATTATTGAGTAATGGCTAAAGACGGGAGAAGTTGCATGTATGTGATTGAGCTGTTGAAACGTATGTATTGGGGAATCGAGAGACTCATCGAGGTGCAGTATGCTACAGCTAGTTGCGAACACGGTTTTGTTTTATACGCAACATTTAAAAAGACAGAAAAAACTGTCACGGTGTGAAATCATACATGCCAGACGTCCCGATCTTGGCGGGACAGTCCTGCTTTTGGGGTGTTTGTCCCGGTGTCCCGATATAACACTATTTGTCCTGACTTTTGAACCAAAACAATATACGCTCTGTAAGTTCACAATAAAATTCCCTATTCAAGCTCCGCCTGGCTTTAATAACCATCGCTAATCCCTTTATTGCCCCCTATTAACAAACCATATCTACTAGTCGAGTGATCCAGTGTTGTTTTTGACACATTATCAGCGATATATCGGCAAATTTTGATTTTATCTGGCATTCACACCAGGGTATTTTTATGATAAAGGTCGTTAATTGCTAGGGATAGATTCATCGTAGTGCATTAAGCAGATTGCTTTTGTATTTCATGGCCCAAATCAAGTCCAAAGATACTATTATTACGCGGTATTCAGTGTATTATATGTCAAACAAATCGAGCGCTGACCAATACCAGAGACATAAATTTACTTTTTTTAGGCTGATTTTCTGAAATAATTTGAACATATTGCATCAATCTAAATTAAGAGTTAATGGATGAATGGTTGAATACAAACAGTGCTCGATGTGTGCACATCTTGTTGAACGTTGCCTTAATCACAAATGGGTCATCTGCATAGTGCACGTTTGTTTACTTCCGGAAAATGGAGAACGTCTGTGTTCATGCACTTCTAAACACATTTATCATCAATATTTGCCAGAAATTATGAGGTTTTGTAAGTAATTAGCTGATTACTGACTTCAGAAACGGTGGCATGATTGATCGTTTTAGGTGTCCTGCTTTTTTGTCAAATGTCCCGACATTTTAATGGACTGTCCCGACTTGCACCCAAAATTTCTGGCATGTATGGTGAAATACATGTTGAATTTGAAAACAACAACGCTAACAATCCCATATTGTTCTACAGACAAATTAATTTTATTTTTCGGGGAGGGGATTGGCTTTGATAGTTTCTGTCCGAACGTAGTTAATCTACATTTAATAAACTTTATGATTTGGAACTTGTAATCAGTTTTTATCCTAGTAAATTATAGTTAATAAGAGTGTTCGCAGAGTGTCACATCACCAACAATTCCTCGGCACCATGCCGAGGCGTGTCTTGGCGAACAGACGCGGCAACCAGATGGTCCATGCCGAGTCAACTCCGCGAACACTTGATGTCGTCAAACTCCGCGGATCGCGAAATTGTTGGTTTAGCTGTACTGTACCTTGTTGATAAAAAAAGAATGTTCTGTCAATAAAATGCAATAACTTTACCCCTTAGCAGCCGAGAAAAGGGGGCGCTATTATTTTGATCACTCCTTCGTTTTATTTAACGATAGGGGCGGGTTTATAAGGGGGGTCGAGCGTTTATTAGGATAAAGACGGTACTACATTAGTTAACCATTTGGTCAACAGACCATACAAGTTTTAGTTCTTCTTGAATGCTCTGAGCTTTTATGAGTACATACGTACAGCTCATAGTTCTTCCTGTCAAACGCAAAATCAATGTAAAAAAATAATGTCTCACATATCGTTTACTGAATGTAATAACTAGGGTAACTGACATTTCGTGAATTGTTCAGGAATGCATATTTTCAGACATTTTCCAAAATACAGTAAGAGCACTTTCGTTATTTTTGCGCTCAAAATATTTCAGTGTTGAAATTATGTTAACTGCTCCTTTCTTAATTTTTTTGTTTTAAAAAAGACATATCTATTTGGAGTTTTGTTTCGTTTTTCAAGTGTTATTATAATACTAATCAGAAAATTTGAATACGGGAAAAATGTTTTTATATTTTAATAAAACATTTTTTTGCTTCTCCTGAAAATTTCACAAAATGTCAGTTACGCTACTTTTTACATTCAGAAAATGACATGTTTTGTTAAGTCAATTTTGAAAATTTGATAAAAAACATTTTAACCAAAAAGGTTGACTCAATATTTAACAGTTGATGTATGTCACGTAAATAAACACAAAAATGGAAAAAAGTAAAAATGATAAAAAATGTCAGTTACATGACTTATTACATTCAGTAGGTGATATGTCCATAAAATCGAGTTCAATCAACCTAATACATCGTAACAAACACAATAAATGTTACCATCGACACCCGTTTGGCGTGTATTTTGTTGAGAAATGCTCAAACACATAAACTTGATAACAAATCGTTTATGGCGGGGAAGTTGTGAATTGTGGATTAGTGCAAAGCAAAAGAAAAGGTTACACTGCACAAATTTTTTCACCGTAGTATCTGACGATCTGGTCTTATGGTAGCACTTGAAATTGTATTGCGTATAAAAGTGTAGTTTGAATTGGGACACATTCTTATTATTATTCTCGCTGCGATCGCATAAGTGGTAGAGTCCGTGCTTTTAGATACCGCATTGTAGAAACAGTTATTGCGCTGTATACTAATTGAACTGAAAATCCGGAAAAAATGGATGTTGTGTCGGGTGTTCTTACATGCCTAGAGATAAGGCTGTAGTATGGAATACTTAATAAATATTTATATTTTCATGCTATACAATTAGTATTTAAATAATTAACGGAATGAAATAAATATATTAGCATAAACGTATATAATGTAGATGTATGTATACTTATGTACATATATGTAAAGCTTGATACTGTGTGTGATTATGAAATAAATATTAAAATAAACAGTGTATAGATGTAGGTCTCCTAGTGTAACATATTGTAAAGCTTTGATAATGTGTGTAAATATTGAAATACATATTAAAATAAAAGCATATAGAACCCGTCCCTTGCAGCCGTCTATTCGTGTCGTTCGTTCGTTAGTGGGAGACAGTGGACTGAGAGAGAGACGTTTAAGAGTGTAGAGTGCTTGAGGCTGTCTGTATTAAAGACTTTGTTGACTAAAAAGATTGGTGAAAGTGCGTTATGCGTAGGGAAGGTTGCGTTTTAAGGTATTGTTCTGTATGTGAGTGTGATCTTTGTCAGTGTTGTT
The DNA here is from genome assembly GCF_020536995.1 of Dreissena polymorpha. Classification (NCBI taxonomy): domain Eukaryota; kingdom Metazoa; phylum Mollusca; class Bivalvia; order Myida; family Dreissenidae; genus Dreissena; species Dreissena polymorpha. The sequence goes on along the minus strand of NC_068363.1, from coordinate 84,536,832 downwards.
AGAGGTGCTGTGCAAAATGCGGATGTGTTGGTGTGATAGGTTTTTGGAGAGATTTTTCATTTGATTATTGTCACTGATTAAAATGTAATGATAAACAGACAAGAATAACAATCAAATAATATATATTTGTACTGTATTTTTCCAGGAATTTGGTCAGGCACTGTGGCAGGCGGTTGGTGTCGAATCTGTATATACTTCTAAATGTTGTAAATCAAAATACAACTACTTGGAGCTACCAAATAACAACATTTCTTTTAATATTTATGTATTTGTCCTCAGTTCATTTCATTCAAGTATATATATAATATTAAATAACCAAAATAAACAGAAAGCAAAAACAAATATTAAAAAACATTATGTGACCCATGGAAAAAATCTTGCTTCCAAACTACTGGTCGTTTATTAGATTTATACTGGCAAAAGACTAAAGAAAAATGTGTTGCAGGTATTTAGCGAATTTCGTAAATATAAAAGAAACTATATATCTATTGGATATGAATATATTAAATATTGGTACGTTAAGCTATAGTCGCCGTTTAAGAAAATAATGTGAAAAATTTTTAATTTCTACAACGCTCAAAATCAACGAAAAAATTTGTTAATATTCGTAAAATAAAGTTAACACCTTAACAATCAGTGTTCCTTATAGCAAAAT